>NW_018403786.1:125333-204863 GCF_002113885.1 Mizuhopecten yessoensis | reverse complement strand
CACAACTCTAGTATTATCATTACCTGTGTAACTATGACAACACAACTCTAGTATTATCATTACCTGTGTAACTATGTCAACACAACTCTAGTATTATCATTACCTGTGTAACTATATCAACACAACTCTAGTATTATCATTACCTGCGTAACTATATCAACACAACTTTAGTATTATCATTACCTGCGTAACTATATCAACACAACTCTAGTATTATCATTACCTGTGTAACTATGACGACACAACTCTAGTACTATCATTACCTGTGTAACTATGACAACACAACTCTAGTATCATCATTACCTGTGTAACTATGACAACACAACTCTACTATTATCATTACCTGTGTAACTATGTCAACACAACTTAAGTATTATCATTACCTGTGTAACTATGACAACACACCTCTAGTTTTATCATTACCTGTGTAACTATGTCAACACAACTTAAGTATTATCATTACCTGTGTAACTATGACAACACACCTCTAGTTTTATCATTACCTGTGTAACTATGTCAACACAACTTAAGTATTATCATTACCTGTGTAACTATGACAACATAACTCTAGTATTATCATTACCTGTGTAACTATGTCAACACAACTTAAGTATTATCATTACCTGTGTAACTATGACAACACACCTCTAGTTTTATCATTACCTGTGTAACTATGTCAACACAACTCTAGTATTATCATTACCCGTGTAACTATGACAACACAACTCTAGTATTATCATTCCCTGTGTAACTATGACACCACAACTCTAGTATTATCATTACCTGTGTAACTATTACAACACAACTCTAGTATCATCATTACCTGTGTAACTATGACAACACAACTCTAGTATCATCATTACCTGTGTAACTATGACAACACAACTCTAGGATTATCATTACCTGTGTAACTATATCAACACAACTCTAGTATTATCATTACCTGCGTAACTATATCAACACAACTTTAGTTTTATCATTACCTGCGTAACTATATCAACACAACTTTAGTTTTATCATTACCTGCGTAACTATATCAACACAACTCTAGTATTATCATTACCTGAGTAACTATATCAACACAACTTTAGTATTATCATTACCTGCGTAACTATATCAACACAACACTAGTATTATCATTACCTGTGTAACTATGACAAAACAACTCTAGTATTATCATTACCTGTGTAACTATGTCTACATAACTCTAGTATTATCGTACCTGTGTAACTACTTTTGACTAATTGGTTGATGGTCCATTTTTTTTGTCCTGTACAAAGAAAAACCTGTTTCCCCAGGGTAGGGATTTATCTGTCGTCTGTAGCATTATTGATCGCTTTTTTCTCGCGTTTATCATTAGAAGAACAGAAATAACGGAATGAATGTCATGTCATGGTGTATATACATGGCTTACCCAGGGGTGGGGTCACAAAAATTGTATGTCACGGTAATGAAATATCAATTTGTCAAATGGAGAAAAAATTCTATACAATAATAAGAAGAGACAAGAATACGTTGGTGATCACTCTGATAGTTGGCTGTACTGGTGTTACGTTTGCAGTTCCTTCTCCATGTATTCATTTATCCAAAGTATACTGAAAGTGAAATGTGGGTTGATCTGCAACTAATTACCTTGAAACAGGAGGTTATCAACTAATTAATCCATGGCCTAGCTAGCTATTCCAATATATAACTAGGTACTTTATATTTTAACTAATTAAGAACAGATGTTGGTGAATTTGATGAAAGATTATGGTGATTAATCTTCCTTTGTGGTCCTCTGTAACAGGCTTTCATGGATATTAATTAAAGTTTATTTACTTTTGGGGGGTATTTAACATATCAAAATTCCATTGGAAATATGGTAAGCTGGTATGGGTTGAATGAGTGAGGGATAACAGGTGATAGTGGAATATACTCTGTCTCACCAGTAATTGGTATCATTTGGATGCAAGTACCTCTTGGTATGTTAATTAAGGTGTTGGGTTCTGAAATCTGGTCTCATGCCTAGCCATCTTTACACAGAGTTGTGGCCGTTTGTTATTTTTCTGATAACAAAGTTAGGAGGTAGAGGACTATTGATTGCTTTGCCTTGTTACCATGATGACAATCAGAATTTCAAATGCTCAAATAATAAAAAGCAAGATGTAAGGTGTTTTTATTGTAGAATTGTTCAGTATGAATATTCTACACAGAGATTTTCCATTCCTCCCAATCACAATTGTGCTTGCTAAATAAACATGCTGATATTATGATTTCTTTCTCAAATATTCTGTTACTATTTCTTCTCATAGAAATGTATATATCCCTAGCCAGTACATTACTCCAGCAGTAACAAACGTGCAGATGTAATTGACACCAACGAAAAGTACTTGGGCAGACATACTAAAAACAGCTAGCGCAACTGGGCCACCCAATGTTAATGGCGCATGTATATGGTTGTTTTGATTCCTTCCAAAAATTATGAATTAATGAATTAAAAGAGGACCTATGCTACCCAATTAATTGAACAGATTTATTATTTATAATAAGCAAAAATATTTCCTGAGATATTAGGTTATTTGAAGAAAGTTCATAAAAAAATTCAATGTTAAAATTGAATTTTAAAACATGTTTTGCATTACAAGGTGTCATCAGAGTTCCGATTGAAACACTGAAAAATCCCATTAGAGTCCATGCAACATCAGTGCCCATGATATTTCCTAGTAGAGTTCTGATTGAAACTATGAAAAAGATTATTGGAGAACATCAGTTAACTCATTCACCCCTGAAGACACATTTGAACTCTTCCAATACAAAGGTCGGAATAATCCATTATGAAATTTCAGGGGTGAATGAGTTAAAGCAGAGCCCATAATAATTCTCCCCAGAGGCATCCTGTAACAAAAACTAAAAGGCTTGTCAACAAGATTGATTTTGAATCTTTGATATAGCATTAGACTATATAGATAATGTCTTCAGGTTGATACAGCGGCTGCTTAAGTTGTTGTATAGGTATGCTCAGGGGGAACCCAAGTGGCACTGACTTGATGGTCTGCCAACAGGGGGTTGATGTATTGTAGACTGTATCACACAAGGTAGTTATTGCTATCTATACTGGCACCAGAATACACACAATAGTAAGGGACCCCCTGGTCTCTGCCAGAGCAACAGTTGTGTGTAGGCTCAGTATACAGAGCAGGTGTAGTGAGCTATTGCTGCACATACCCTTAACATACCCTTTAGTAGTGATATAAACTGAAATGGACCTGTGTAGTTGGCTGCTTTATGAGACTTCTTCAGATCTGGTATTGATGTCTTAGTTGGTAGTCCCCCACCAGCACTAGGATTATAGGATCACACTCCATCCGTTAGACAGTCTGTCATTCTATCAATCAGTCAGTGTTAATTTGTCCGAGGCCTGCTATTGCCAAATATTGTATGTGAGTACATCTTTGGATGGTGGAGTGTTGCTTGATAAAATTGGGACTAGTGCCCCTGTATATGCAGAGTTACAGCCCTTGGTGCATTGTCCGGGGCATATCTCATACACTGCAGCACCCAGGTCTACTGACTCGCTTTGTACAGAGGTATGACCCGTCCCTTATTGTAGTTGCCATCATTTTGCCAGAGGTGTGGAACTCTGAAATTGCCTTGTTATTTTATAGTCTCTTATTCAAAAAGATTTTCCATTGTTGGTTCCTATTGGAACAATGCCCTAAAATCATACATTTTCTGTTATGATTATTGCACAGATTTTGACAGATCTCTTTAAAATTTAGGATCAGTGCATTTTACTTAGAAGTAATTGGGCTTTTTGGACTTGATATAGGTGTTTAAGACAAGGAACTAATTAGTGAGTAGTAAAGTTGACTTAAAAAAAAAATCATCTCCATATTATCTAAAAAGACAAATTTGATGAAGGTAGTGATATGTCAATGGTCTGTTTTCGGTGTATTTATCACCAAATATCTGGTAATGGGATTTTTTCGTCTTCTGGAAAACCGTGCAAGCTTCTTGGAAACAAACAAACAATGAAAATGACATTTTGTCCTTGTAGAGGTTTTTGCTGTATTTTCCCGAAATCATGCCATATTTTCTATACTTATAAAATTTTGATAATAAAGAATTATTGGATACTCTTGATATAAAAGCAACACAGAAATGAAAGGAAAACTCTAAAAACAAGCAGTAGAATTGGATAAGAATGTAAGAGGCTGCCATATCTGTCTAATTACATCAGTTCCCCAGTTTATATTTTCTAATCCATACCATGTAGGTTGGCATGCGTTAAGGTGTCAATAATTAATGTACAGTAGAAATCTACCTGGGTCTACAGGTATCGGGCGTACCTGGGATCAGCAGTGTAGACTACAGAACCTAGGGCTATAAAACACCAATGGGAATCTTTACATCTTATAATGAACACTCGCACCAGAGATTGATCTAACTTGTGTTTACATTCACCCGATTGTCATAAAGCAGAATTATCAAATTAACACCTGCAATTGAACATGTACTTCAAGCAGAAATTGATTAAGTTTGTATTTTTTTTTACCTTTGTTAGAAAGATTTCATTTTCACAGCTACAGAGCCTCAACTAAGTACATTGCCACCGATGAAAACAGGCTTTTTCATTATCACTCATTTCTTTAATTACGAGTTGCGCAAATCTGATGATTTATTAACGAGAGAATATATCAGTTGTGGAGTTATGTATTGTATTTTAACATTTCACTTTCTTGCTCTTCCAGCCATGTGAACAGACGGACTCAGTATGAAAACCCTGTGGCTGCAGCTAAGAAACAACAGCAAGGTAACAGTCTTTCTAGAACAGTGAAAAAGAGGCGAACAGTTCTATCAGTTAAGACATGCAACGGTCCTGTGATACAAGACATTGCTTCATCACCAACTGTTTTTCTGAAGTGGTTAACAAGGATGTGTTAGCTCACTATAGAGAAACTGTGAAGTTGAATTTAAATCCAGTTGCTCTTGTTTTATTTCATACAATGAAATGCTTTGAAAGCTGGATATAATGGAACAATAGCTTTAGTGCCCTCAGCAGATGTCTTACTTTTGTATATTCCATTACTGTTAGATGTGATGGGTGGTCGGGTGGCACAGTGGATAGTGCACCTGCCTTTCACCAAAGCAGCCAGGGTTCGATTCCCTGATTGGACGCGAATGGGTATGGGGTCACCTGCCCGACCATGTGGGTTTTCTCTGGGTACTCCGGTTTTGGTCACATATTAAGACCTCCCGCATGCTAACATCCGGGCCAATAGGAATAATTAATTAAGTTGTAAAAACTTGTTTCATAATTGTTATAAAATAATTCAGGTATATTTTTATTGTAAGATGTAATGTCCTAATACTGAAAGAAAATTAAATAAATATTGATAGAAAAATATACATTCATATAAAACTTCAGTTTCATTTATTTGGAAAAAATAAATTCCCACCTCACCTCCAACAGGGTAATCTCCTGAGGTGTCCAGTGCCTAATATTGCAAAATATGGAAATGAAAGAAACATCAAAGGGAAATTACTGTTACTTCAAGGGAAGCACTAACCTGTTAAGATTTGATAATGTACTAAAATTGGAGTGCACTAAACTAGATATGTTTACTGTATCTTTTTGTGTTATATTACTGATATATATATATATATCTGTAATATCATAATTATGAACAAAGTTTCACAAATTGAAACAAAAATGTTTCTTTTTACAGGAAATGATTTAAATAGCACACTACCTCGCACAAAGAAAAGTCAGGATCAAGCCAAGAGATCCGTCAGTGACACCAATATGGGTAGTCGAGGAGCGCCACCTGGTATGTAACGGGGGAGATAATTTGTACATGAAGACAAGTGTGTAGTTCTTTATCGTGTTAAGTTGTGATTTTTTTATGCCTCTTGTGCTTTGTAGTGGTCTAAGAATCAACTAATTATTTTTATGGATCATTTAGTTATGAAATGGGCATCATTTTATTGTAATGTCACATTCATGGGGATTGTTGGTCCATGGTAAAAGGAATCGCATGTGCCCGGAAGAATTGAGACATTGATAATGCCCAGATTTCCTATAACTGGTTTTTTCTCACTGAATTCCTGCTTTTCTGCTTTGGGTCGAGCTACAAAAAATAGACTTTAAATCATTTATGCTATTCTCATGTTATAACATTATCTTTGACTTTTAAGAAACTAATGAATAATAAAATTGTAAATGTATTTCACCTGTAGCATGAGATAAACTGATAATTTTAATACAATAATATCTAATACTGTAATTAATTTGAAAAAAAAAAAATGAATTTGAATGTGCTTACATTGAGATGTGCTTTTACCGATATAATCAGACTCAGTAGACTTAGCTAATACATTGTGTATATGATCATTACCTGTATTGATTGACTGACGGCATGTTTTACTCTGGCCCCCTGGGTTTGGATCGCTCACTGTGCATTACATCGCGATTGCTCTGCTTCAGTATCTAGTAAACCAACAAATGTTTAGACAGTACAGCCTATTTTACACCAAACTAGATCCATGATTCAAGGACCCTTCTTAACCCATTCACCCCTACAGTCACATTTGAACCTTACCCAATCCAAAGACTGGGCAAGTCCAGTGAAAATTTGTAGGGGTGAATGAGTTAAGCACCAGTTATCTTTAAAAGTCTTAATATTATATTTGTTGACATGTGATTTTCCATTCATCTTCAAAATTCTTTCAGAATTTATTCTAAATTTTAATTTCTTTTTCAAGAAATGCTGCCAGAAAATTTGAATTGCTTCAAAAAACATGCTACTGCATTAATGCACATATAATTCAGGATCATCACAGATAAGGTATACAAGTTTTGAGGACATTATCAAAATTTATGTTTGTGAGAAAATAGCCTGACTGTGCTACATTTGTTGGACTAGACTTAAACTTTTACAAATTTGGCCTCTGATTCACCACAACATTTGTAACAACTATTTGCATACTGTATTGATGATTACTGAGTTGTCTAAATTTGTGTATGCTACAATGCCTGATATTTTAGGGATTTTAATTTACTGATACCAACAATCTCTATTCTTTCATATCTGTGAAATAATATAGAAAATAGAATTCAATTCACCAAACTTAGTATTGTCTACTAAGACCATAGTTGTCAAGAGTTGTAGGGACCATGAAAATACAGGTAAACATGCTCACTTGATTAAAAGACTGGATAATTTTGAAACAGATTGTGATTGAAATACGTTCATTAATATTCCTTCAATGCCCTTTAATCAATAATTGCTTCAACAAATAATCAACAAATTTGGAATATGTATGAAAAATCAACAACTCAAAGACGTCTAACACAAATAGTTTATCAATTGTGTCAACTACACATCTTGCAATTGGCAAGAATATTGTAATTAAACAAGAATTGACCAATCAAATACAGAGTTTTGGGGATTTCGACTGATCAAATAGCGTGTTTCGGTGATTGTGACCAATCAAATAGCGTGTTTCAGTGTTTTGACCAATCAAATAGCGTGTTTTGGTGATCTTGACCAATTAGATTGAGTGTTTTGGTGATTTTGAAAGTGTTTTGGTGAATCAGCGCTGTGCATGCCTAGCTGGTTATCCTTACCCAGCATGATTGTTCTCCTTGTTTCCTACAGAGTACAACAGCCACCATCCTGGAGCTGGGCGCAGGAGGAGAGGTGTGTCCTGCTATATCTGTCCATATCTTATTATCACCAATAGCTTATATGTAACAAAGTCGTATCCAAAGGACATGCATCCCACTAAACGTTTGAGTCCTAGCCTTAACTAAGACATGTGTCATGCTATGTGTAATCTAAGCACTGGACTTGCATACCGTATGCATAACCCTATCTTCAGAATTTGTGTTTCAGTATGTGAAGTCTTAGCATTGAATGTATTTTAACTGTATAAAATTAAATACTCCTATCCTTAGAACATGGGTTTTGCATTATCTTGTCCTATTTGTAAGACGTGTACCTTAGGGCTTGTTTACTGTGAAACTCATCGTTACGACTTGTTACAATGTTTTATGCTAAGAACTAAAGTCTTGCTATGATTGTACATACATTTGTATATTTACTGATATAATCACTAGCATATATTTCCCTGCCAAACGTACAAATTATGACAGATCTAGTACTAGGTGTACAAACTGAATTTCTATGGATACTTACTGATGGACATTTTGATTACAATAGTGCTATTCAGCAAGTAATGTTAGACTGTCATGTTTAGCTGCCATTAACAACGACTCATTTTACAAGGTGTCGGGTCAAGAAAGAGAATAGATTATATCATTCTAGATGAGGTTGGCTGTTTTTTTGGTTTTTGAATTCATTTGCAAAAGCTTTTCTTTGAGATTTTTTTCCTCCTTTTTTCATATGTTGGGCTTCATTGAAGTTTTCTACCACACAAAATAAGTATTTGCTTAAATGTTTACCGGAAGATGTATATGTACAGAATCAGGATATTTGGATTAAAATACATATACTGTTTACTGGAGCACCTGTGTAATCTAATTAAAAGATCAAGGTATATCTTACTGGGGTATATCATTTCATAGATAAACTCTGTTTGTGTTTACATTGTATTTATACTGTCCTAATATCTTAAGTGCGTTATATAATATTGCTATGTATATTCTTGAATTTCATCAAAATCTGCTTTAATTAAATTAGATTAAACATTACTGTCAGTTTTCGATTTTGCCCTTGCTGAACTTGAAGTCAAATTCGTATTTAAAAATGATAAACATTGAGAAATGTTTGGAAATTGCAGAACGGAGATTCACGAAGATTCCGTCGGAACTTAAGGGTGAGCTGAGGAGAACGACACTAGTGAAGAGTATACGTGGGTTAGGGTTCACCATCATCGGGGGAGACCGCGCCGACGAGGAGTTCCTACAGATAAAGAAGGTGGTCGAGAATGGCCCCGCCCATCAAGATGGCCTGCTCAAAACAGGTGTGTGGTAACACTCTTGATAATATTAGCATTAGCTGGTTTCTTATTTATGATCACTGTCAGAATATCTGGAAAAATGATATTAACTTAATATTAATATAATTAGAATGAAGCATTGTCAATTCAGTTTTGAGAGGAAAAGATTCATTTCCACAACTGGAAATTAAGATTGTCAAACAAATCAATGGAAATATGTTTTATCTGAAAAACATGAAATTTTTGTTAAGATATTTGAGCCAATAGTTAATATATTATCACAAAATGAAACGATAAGTTTCTTTAAAAATTGTTAATCAAAATACAGATTATAAACTATCAAGAAAAGTAAAATTTATGTAACATTTGGTAGACTTTGAGGAATGGTAAATTTTATATAGGTGTTTTAGCCCTGTGTTGTGTGGTATTATGGCTGGTATTCTGTGAAATAGTGTTTAAAACATGTGTTCGTGTTATAGCTGAAGTTCACATTGTATTGTGTTATAATGCTATTCTGTGTTGTGTTACAGGTGATGTTCTGGTCCATGTTGACGGTAACAATGTGCTAGGCTACACTCATCAGGATATCGTCAACCAGTTCCAAACCATTCCTCCACATCAGAAAGTGGACCTTGAGATCTGCCGGGGTTACTGTTTGCCCTTTGATCCTGAAGACCCTAATACAGAGATTATTGTCACGGTTGCCGTGTCGTTACCTCAAGGGGACACACCTTCAAGCAGTGCACCGCCATCTTATTCCTCAGCACATGACTTTGATTATTTAAATACCTCGGCCAAAAGTTTAAAGTCGCTGCCCGACCTCACATGGTCAACAAATAACAATTCCTCCGACGCTCTCACGCATGGTAACAGTGGTAACGTAAATAGTGATATTACACCAGATGTGCTGACGTTGTTGAATTCTCGACCAGAAATTTTATCAATGAATATTGTGCGGGGGGAAATGGGTTTTGGTTTTACGATTGCTGACAGTCATTTCGGACAGAAAGTGAAACAGATTCTGGACAAGCCTCGGTGTAAGACGTTACAGGAGGGGGATATTCTACAGGAAATCAATGGTATTAATGTCAAGGACATGTCACACGGTGAAATTGTTGGTGTTCTAAAGGACTGTCCCAAAGGACAGGAAACAAAAATCATTGTGCAAAGGGGAGGTAAGTTGTTTTTTTTTTTTTTTAATCAAATGAAATAATGCCAAGTTTGATGCAAATGAGGTATTTGATATTTGTTTCTTCGATGATCAGATATTTTATGAAAGGAAATATTTTATCTTTCTGGAATATTTTGTTTATTTTACATTTTTGTTGAGAAAAAAACCCACCAGTATATTAGGTTACAAAGAAACCCATCAAAGCAACAATTCTTAGTACATGTCTCGTTAGGTTGGTAATTGCCAACATGTTCCTGATATAATGAGAACAATTTTAACGAGTTTTAAATGCCATAGATAATTAGTATAAATGAGTGAAAATCTGTTTATAGTCACTTGATCTAGATCACCACTACATAATCTCATACACACATAATTGGCAAAAATAGACAAATGCATGGTCAGGGGCCAGCTCAGTCTCAACTACTTGGTCCCTGCATCGTATCTTAAAAATGGTGGAGATCTTCACATCAACACTACACATCTTTTTGCTGAGCATAAGAGATAAAGTTAAATTTACACCAAAGCAACTAGGATTTGAAAGCTTAGGGGGCCTAAGGAGTGTGTCCCAGCCCCTGGGGACTTAGTCCCTGCATCAGAGCATGGAAACAGTTGAGGTCTCCTCCCCATAACCAAACATGCTGCCGGGATTTGCATCTGAGCCAATTTATTACAATTATCTGCGTTATCAATTTCCTCTTTTGGTTCAAGGATTTCATTGCTATTTGTAGATGAACTGTTAAAAGTAAAATTAATTTAAATTTATACATTGAAGATTGTTACTGATGGCAAATTTTTTGTAGCATTTCTTATTTATTTTACTTAAATCATATTTGTCAGTTAAATAATGATGGTACAGTAGCATTAATATGTATACATATATATTTTTTTTTTCCAGGGTTACCAATGAAAAGTAAAAAACCTATTAAACCAGTAAGTACATAATACAAACTCTTGGTAAACCATGTGTATTAATTTATGTGTTGTTTATTTCGGGTGAAATATATGTTAGATGATGAAAAAAGATCATTCAATAATTCATTAATTTTACCTTGCTGACCTTCATACTTCAATTTCGCTCCAAAAACAGTTGACAATCGGACGATACACAGCAGTGCATGTTTTGTGTCCATTCGACGTTGATATGACATGTAAAAGACTTGTGTGTGAATACTAATATCTTAAGGATTCAGACTTTATCAAACACTTGTTATACAGAATGGTATACACTACCTATGTTGTCATGTTACCAATAGGACAGCAACTTGTTACTTTACGTCACTACAACACAGAATGATATCCACTATACTATGTTATCATGTTACCAATAGGTCAGTAACTTATTATTTTACGTCACTAAACACTTGTTATACAGAATGGGATACACTACCTATGTTGTCATTTTACCAATAGGACAGTAACTTGTTTCTTTCCGTCACTACAACACAGAATGATATCCACTATACTATGTTATCATGTTACCAATAGGACAGAAACTTGTTACTTTACGTCACTCCAACACAGAATGATATACACTATACTCTGTTATCATGTTACCAATAGGACAGAAACTTATTATTTTACGTCACTAAACACTTGTTATACAGAATGGGATACACTACCTATGTTGTCATATTACCAATAGGACAGTAACTTGTTTCTTTCCGTCACTACAACACAGAATGATATCCACTATACTATGTTATCATGTTACCAATGGGACAGTAACTTATTATTTTACTTCACTAATACACAGAATGATATACACTAACTATGTTGTGATGTTACCAATAGGACAGTTACTTGTTACTTTACGTCACTACAACCCAATGGTATACACTACCTATGTTATCATGTTACCAATAGGACAGTAACTTATTATTTTACGTCACTAATACACAGAATGATATACACTACCTATGTTGTGATGTTACCAATAGGACAGTAACTTGTTACTTTACGTCACTAATACACAGAATGATATACACTACCTATGTTGTTATGTTACCAATAGGACAGTAACTTGTTACTCTACGTCACTAATACACAGAATGGTATACACTACCTATGTTGTCATGTTACCAATAGGACAGTAACTTGTTACTTTACGTCACTACAACACAGAATGGTATACACTATCTACGTTGTCATGTTACCAATAGGACAGTAACTTATTACTTTACGTCACTACAGCAGCATGCTAATAGATAAATGTACTTTGCAGACGAGATCACCAGAGGATGGTTCCTCCACCACTTCTCAACCAGGAGCGTACTTCTTTGAGAATGGAGGGGACCCTAACATGATAGGTAAGCTTCTAGTCTTATGTTTTAATGTTGGTAGGTTGATGGCATCAGTTGGGACTGGCAAATATGTAGTTCAGATTGTTTTGATTTTTTTTTCAGGGGTGGCCGGGTGTTAATAATTCAACTGACAGATTGTTGCAATATTTGGTCTGAAGCTGAAGCATCACTGAGTTGAAGCTATCATGTGTATATATAAATATAAATTTAGTGCAATCCCTGAAGCCTTAAGAGTCCAGATCCTCATTATATAATCACAAACATACATAGTTGGCATGAAGTGATGAAAACATCATTGCTACCAGGATTGGTAGTCCTTTGGTCATAATAGGAAAATGGTCCCAGAAGGGGGTACTGGGATTACCTCCAGGGTCTGGCCCCACTCCTCGGGATAATCCCAGGGTCATAAAATGGAAATGATTGAGATTCCATCTCTATAAGCATATACATCTTTACATGGATCCCAACTTAATTTAGATTTCCTTCTGTCTTATAACCTAAGCTCAATTTGATTGCATTGTTGGACCTATGCATACTTATCTGATTATCATCATGTTGGCAGCTGAGTTAGGATTAAAAAATAACAACATGGAAGATCTGGCTTTAAGCTTTATGACAAATGAGTACACAGGTTTTAATCTTGTACAGGTGAAGTCGGGTAACGAGATTGCCTTTGGAGAAAATCAATAAGGTGCTTTGTACACCATTGTTTTGTGTACAACAAACTAACAAGGACATGCTTCTGTAAGACAATACTTCCATGATTGTCATATTTCCCTCTCATCACAGTTGGCAGGCATTCACACCTGTGTCCTTTATAATTGCCTCTGCCATTTTATCAGGGGTGTATATATAGTGCTAGCAATTTCTGTCTCCAATTCAGTGTCATTACTCTATAGATCTAGCTTCTTCATTTCCTAACAGATTTTGATAAAACTTTATGCAAAGGTCAGGTATGAGAGTACCTCGAACGATTTTTGTATGTCAGGGTTCAAAGGTCACGGCAAATGTCACTTATTATTTACAAAAATTTGTCAACCAATTCAGTGAAATCACTCTAGCAAATTCATTTCTTCACTGATTTTGATCAAGCTTTATACAAGGGTCAAGCATGAGAATACCTTGAATGAGTTTGTATTTCAGGGTTCTAAGGGCAAGGCTGAGGTCACTGTTGTTATTTACAGAAACTTGACAAACATGTTATTTACAGAAACTCGACAAACAATTGAATGACAATACTCTAGCCACTTCATTTCTTAATTGATTTCCATCAAGCTTTATACAAAAGTCACGTATGAGAATGCTTTTTGTTTCAGGGTTACATGGTTGAAGCCAAGGTCACTATTACTATTTATTGAAGATTGTTTGAATCAGTAACACTAATTTCATTGGGAGCAGGTACAGTCTTACATGCATTGCCTAGTGTTAATTCAAGAAGAAAATGTTAATTTTGTACACTTTTATAAGAAACTGGAGAATTTAATAAAAGTAATGTTTATGAATTTGAAATTTAAGCCGTTCACACTATTGATTGCTCATTTTCAATTCCAGGTAAAAATCACAAAAATATTACCAGTGGGGATGAGAACCATGTAGAAAAAGGTAAGAACAGTTTTCACCAACATGATTCAGTATCATAGACCAGTTACAATTCCGTGATGTAATATGTAGTATTGTAGATGGAATAGGGTCTACATGAAACTCTACCAGGTAGTATTACATCTTATAATTATGTCCCTGAACTTGATACACCTCACTCTATGCCTTGCTTGTAAAAGAATGCAAGCTAAGCTTTCAGTAATGGTGAGTCTCCCCTGTATGTGTATTTAGCCATCAGCCGTACCTCTGAACCTTCTTATAGTGAAGTCATTTGATATCTCATGTCTCTGTTAGGTACCATTAGTGTAAATAAGTAACAAAACAGCACACAGTCAGTGCTGGTTGTGCCTTTTATAGCTTGACTTGCATGCAGGGATTAGGGAGGTGTAAGTGCTTGGTGATTTGACCCTTGAAGGTCATTTTTGCACACCTTTTAATGTTCAACCTTCATGTCACCAGGCTTCTTTACTGTGAATTCATTTTATCCATCATGCTGTGATGCTTGGATGAGGAGTTGATGTATATGTATAAAGTCATAAGTCATTATTCCGATAAACCTTCCCAGTATCTTTATAAGCTGATAGGCCACAATACCTAGCAGCGTTGCAAAAATGTAGAAATCAATTCAGCTCTTGCCGAACTAATCATAACGGCGATAACAATGTCTGCTCCACAACCTGTGGAAACCTGATGATTTTAACATGTTTTCATTTGATCATGATGCCTTAACCCGTTTTACCTGTGTACTTGTTGATGACTGTTTGGTGTATCTGTATGCTGATCATGTGTGTGTCATGTGCCGGCCTTGGAGAAAGTTCCAATAGCAGCACAAATTATTTCTGCTGGTATGCCTCTGGCAGCTTAGGTCACGATGGAGTCGGATGTGGTTGAACGAATGGATAAATGGTTTTAAAAATTGTTCATTATCTTTAGGTGCTAGTAAATTTCAACAGTTATGGATAAAAAATCATCTGTGTGTTTGAATGTGCGATGCATTGACATCAGTAAGGAACCCTTTCTTTGTGTGTATGTTACAGAAAATAGAGACGAAGTGGATTCGTCGACACGTCCAAAAACGCCAACACATTACGATGGGCGACCGAAAACTCCTTCAATGAACGATAACCGGCCCAAAACGCCTACAAGGACTATGGGACCTAGCATTGATAATCGAAATAAACCAACCATTGATAGTCGTCATCCATTATCAGAAATGCAAAATCGTGTTCATTCAAATGATGATAATTCACGGGACTTTGGGAATCAAGGTGTGGAACTTAATCAGTCTAGGTCCTCCTCCGAGTTTTATAGTAATTCTGGGAGCTACGACTTTAACTCACGTCCCCCACCGGGACCACGACACGACCAAATAAGAAACGAACATCAACGACCACACAGTCGACAGGAGGGCATGAGACCGAATCACACTATGCACAACACAAATTTTAACCACCAAGGAGGGGATCGGTTCGATCGTGGGGACCCTGTTAAACCAGGCATGTTACGTAGTCGAACACCTGGGCCGGAAATGTTCAATAGTAGACAAGCTGACTACAGAGGAGATTCGAATAGACCTAAGACACCCACTGCTCAGGACATGAGGAGTAAAACCCCAAACCCGGGGATGTCCTATGGGGGAAACCTTGACTTCCTGATGCATGGGTCACGCAATCACAATTCAGTGGGTATTAATGGGACATCTAGACAGGGGGGTTACTCTGGTCACCAGAGGCCACAGTGGGGACATCACAGTTCTATGGATTATCCTGGTTCTCCCCCAGTGCAACGAAGGGGCGACAATCTTCACGATACTTTCGACAATCGACCATTTGGGAATGGCATGAACAATTTCTCTCCAGGGATGGGTGCAGGACGCCCACCACGGCAGAGTACCTCCTTCGAAGAGGTTGAGCCCTCCCCTAGTAACATCATGAGGGTGCCTAGAAAGTTTCTACACTCTAGTTCCTCATTCAACAGCCAAGCTTCCCTCAATCAATCACCGAGGATACCACCAAGGTTTCCTAATGAGGACAGTGGTTGTATGGTTTTTACAGTGACGTTACAACGCCAGGAAACTGGATTTGGTTTCAGAATTATTGGAGGAACAGAAGAAGGGTCTCAGGTAAGTGAAAGTTATTTACCTCATAATGAAGAGGGGTGAATCCACAGATTTGCTTCCTGCTGTTTGAATAGATAATTTAACCTCCATGTGTTCATTTGTTATGTAAACTATGCTGTTACAAGCCAAAAAAGTCGCACCTTGTTATTAAGTATTTGTCGCCGCTCTGTACTTTTGAGCTGACTTTATTTATCAGGCAATAAACCCATGCCTGTAAATAAGCCCACCCCTATCTAATGCAGTTCAATAGAAATGCCATCTTGGATTCCTACTGATAAACATAGCACCTATCTCACCTCAGGTGTCAGTTGGACATATCGTGCCGGGTGGAGCAGCTGATGTGGATGGAAGGTTACACACCGGTGACGAAATTACTCATGTGGACAACTTCTGTGTGGTGAACTGTTCTCACCACCAGGTGGTGCAACTGATGAGCCGGGCCGGCAGTGGTGGACGTGTGTCTCTGAGTGTGCGGAGACATATGGCTCCCCCTGGTGGTAGGTACCAATAAAGTATTCAATGATAGCCAGTCATTGTTAATAATATTGATGTACTGTCAATCTCTGATGTTACACAATTTCATGAATTCATGAGAGATTGTTAAAAAAAAAAATCATTGAAGAAATATTTTCTTTTGTCTTCATTGCCTATTTCTAACCCCAAACACCCTTGTTGATGTTACTTATTTCATAGGCGATCACCATGGTAACGTGGCGGACGGCTACCCGTATGAGGTGACAGTTACTCGACGACAAACAGAGGGGTTTGGTTTTGTTATCATTTCATCCGTAACCAAGTCAGGGTCGACCATAGGTGAGTTCATCGGTACGTGTCACTCACAGGCTTGGTATAGTTTTGGTTGTCACAGGTCCTAGGGTTCGTCACAGTAGAGTGGGTCGGGGGGAGGGGGCAGGAATCTTGACAAAACGTTTAGAGAAATGATGTAGACAATGATTCCTGCCGAAAACAAACTGCGGAGTACCTAATATTGTGTTGTGAAGTTTTTTTTACAGTATTCAATTCTCGTGTACAATATTCAATATTCATATAAAAAATATAAAAAAGTGAATAATTACAGATTATTCATGATTTTTGGGAGGTAACATTGTAATAATAAAATGTATTATAAAATGAGTCCATTATGATAGTTAGCTGTAGAGAAAGATTTTTCCAGGGGCATCATCATAATAGGGGTCTGTTAGACCAAGTAATCTGTTGAGATCTTTATATTGTATTACATTCTAAAAATACAGAAATATCTGTGACGAACTCTGGTCTTGTTTGTTGTACATGTATTTTGAATTTTTTATATTGCACGATTCATGCACATAATCATTGGTCTATTTTATTTGCTTTTAATTTGTTACACTATAGACTCTTGTATACTTAAACATTGGTATTATTATTTGATATTAAACCCTGAAATGTTTCTCTTTATACCATGTACCTATGATTTGGTTTAACCATTGTTCTATAGATGTCGGTGGCTTTCCTCTATTTCTCTTAGCTAGACCTCTCGTTTTGATTTGAGATGATGGAAGTATTACAGAATGCAACATACTGTCATAAGAAGCCCTTCGTAATTTTTATCTAAGATTGCGAAAATAAATAGAACTGAAGAAATCAGCGGAAATTGTAGTTTATCCTCCAGCAGATGGGAATTCCTGCAGATATTTTTTTTATGAAATATTCAGCAGCTGAATCCAAATTAAATATAGATGTAAGTTTATGATCAAATAAAATTCAGAATGAAAGAGTTAATTGTGACTAGTCCACGCCCAATCTTAAATGTACCATGTAGATTTTGTACACAAGATTAACAGGCTCTCTATTTCTGGGTTCAAATTGAAATAAATTTGGGGCCTGTTGTGTGTAGTAAAAGTTATCTTCATTTTATTCAAAATTCTGTGGGTGGCTATCTTTACTAACAATATTTTGGAAAAAGTTTGTTTTCATTTTTTTTTTACATATCTCCTCTCCCACTTTCGTAAATAGGTAGTTGGTATTGAAGAGTGTCTATTTGTCAACACATTTGTAGAGTTTTACTTTTTCACACCAGTAGTAAGTCGCAAAAATCAAAGCTCACTTCTTTCTTGTGAGCATACTAGTTGCATTGAGTAATCTCATAGATGTTGACCATTATATGTAGTTGTAGCATGGCCATCGAAAATATACGTCCTTACCTATAAAACCAAACTTACAAATATATTGGGTTCATCTATATACATGTAAGAGATATATCTAGGTGTAAAAATTGAACTAAGAAAATGTTACATAGTTCTAGTCAAAAGTGACAAGTGAGCGATACAGGCCCATTGGATCTTTTTGTGTTTTTGTTTGTTATTGTTAAGTGCATGTAAACCATGAATCAGAATGTGCTAGAATGAGAATGTTTTCTTGTCTTATCCATATATTAAAAATGCTAATGCTGCTATCAATAGATATGGAAAGTTCCATTCGTTAGTTTCAACTATTGCCATGGTCATTTGTCTGTCTGTCAACTTTTGATATTTATGACCTCTCTCATAATGGGTACACAACTACTTGATAAGAAAAGAAAGACCCTTTTTTTCCAAGATCAGAAAGTGCATATTCAGACCTTGATGTGTTGTAGGTGTCATTATTGTTCAAATAGGGTTCCTGGTGCCCTAGAAGAAAATTCTGGATTTGTGTTCCTTTTAACTTATTTAAGATCTTTTTAACATTTCATTGGTTAATTATTTCAGACACAGGGGTAGTTAAGGACTGGTTAGATAGAAAAAATCAATACCCATGGATTGGTGAGAAATTGCTCATTTTACTGTCTGCATCCCCCCATATTGATATGATTTGTTACACCTTCCCTGATTGGTCAGTTTACGGAATGTGTCATGCTTATTGTAGCCATTGAATGTTGTATCATCCAATTGTGTTTCCTGAACGATTTCAAGCTGCCACCATCATAATTCTTGATCCACTAGTGGTGTATGAGATGTCAGTGTACCAGTATAATGCAATACAAGACCAGATTGAATCCTGTAATGATATTTAACTTTAGTTGACATTCTGGAGTTGTTACCTGCTGTACATTGAAAATTGATGGTCACAAAACTTCCCATATCCTGGAGTTATTCAAAACATCTCCAGGAGAAACCTTCCCAATTATAACGGGATTATGATTTGTCCTGTTTCCTAGAATTGATACCTGTAGATGTTTGAGTATTGCAGTATATTGTGTATTGTATTTCATGCTTTCACCACTAGTGTTTACAGGAACACTGATCCATACATGCTTCATAATGAATCCAATTCATTCTTCATCAGTTAAGGGAGATGGTTGAGGTTGATCTACAAATATATGGTTAGGAGTAGCTCCTTAATTCTGATTAAATGATGTTGACAATGTTGTAAATGTCTTAAAAAACACACTGTTCTGTTGAAAGCTCCATTTCATTAAATGTTTACGGTAGTACGTAACCCTACAGAAAAGAATGGTATAAAGTAACCCCAACCTCTGTTAAATTAATTGTGTTCTGTTTGGAGGATAGTTGCCCTCACATCCCTGGTAACCAAAGCAATAATCAAAAATAAATTTGTACACATGCACAATTAACAATATATATCATTTAGTAAACATAATCTATAAGCAACAATTTAAAATGAAGTGTTTTAAAGCTATGACTATAATTTGAAGTAACAGGTGTATTAGATATTTATTTGTTAAAAAAAACACCTGTTAATTTTAAAAATGAAATCTAACACTTGTCAAGCATTTCTTGTATATGTAATATTGGTAGAAATTTCCATTTAAGTTATATCAATAAGGCCTGATCTGATGGTTAAAGCACTAGACTTTCTTGCTCTTGAGATATTTATTCCCAGCTTTCTGTGGTTGTTAGCAGCAGAGTCATTCAAATAGGACTCAAATCCGTGGAGGCATGGTTGTCGAGTGATAGGATACCGGGCTTGTGACCGAAGGCACTGTGTTGTATCTTTGAACAAGATACTTTACTCCGCTTGTTCCAGTCTACTCAGCTGTAAATGAGTACATGGTTGGGCAGTGCTGGAATTGTAGAATGCTAGCTGTGAGCACTGAAATGGCAGCCGGCTGTATGCTCCCCAGGGAGTTGAGAAAGATATTGGCTGGTTGCAAAGTCCTGAACCGCTTTGAGACGACCTACGAACTTCAGAATCAACTTAAGCAGACTTAAAAAGATTAAACAAAGGATTAACTATAACTAATAAGTTGCCATTGTTTATAGATAGAATCCTAAATAAACCTGTAGTTGAGGGGCTTCGTCTAACTGTAACACAATATCAGCTGATGACATATTGGATCTCAATGTAAAGTCACGATGTGTTTGTTTTGACAGTGTGAGCACTACACTTGTAATAGCTGACACCAGCCCTCCTAGTCCCGACACCAGTCCCAACTCATCTAGCACATGTCCTCAAAATGTAACTCTGCTTCGTGCTTTCCCCTCCCTATGTAGACCTGATGTGAAAACGCACCTCTGACCCTACATATTTGTATGTGCAAAATCACTTTTATAAGCATTGTTATTCTAAAGTACATGAAAATGAAGTATGTCAAAAGTTATTATGTTCGTCAAGTATTTTTGTTAATAATTCTTCTGCATTTGTTATGGTAGTAGATATTTTAAAAAAAAATTACAAATGAATTTGGATTAGGTTGATTAAAATAATTGATAAATGCAGTTGGATGAGGTTGTGGATTAATATAAAAAAAACATTGTTATATATGCATTTAGAAATTAGAAATAAACTGAATAAAAAGAATGAAAATGCATGATATTGTATACCTGTACTTGCACCATCTTTAGAGTACATGACTGTCACAGAAATAATAAGTGTGTTATGATCTGGAATGCTTGTGTATGGTTGTAGTCAATGACAATAATATATATCAAAAGTGGAGTTATCTGCCCCTTAATATAGTGAATGAATGTAGTCATATATAAATAATACACCCTAAATATATTGAATGTATTACATAATGTGTATTTATATATATATACTTAACTCCCAAATATATAGTAGTGTACTTGTATTAATCATTAACAGTCATATATAAATGTTATGTTAATTTAGTTGAAAGTGAGACATCATGCAATTTGGTCTATTTCATACAAAATCTAGCATTTAATGTACCTAAATATACAGTCTAGGCATATCAAGTTAAATTCAGTGCATAAGAGGCATGGAAATACCATGTTAAGTATAGGGAAAGGATTTTGAGTTTTTCATATTTTGATATTTTTTTTTACTTGAATCAACATCCAATCATCATCATCATCATCATCATCATCATTCTAAATCAAATGAGATGTACCAATGATAAAGCTCAGAGTACATTTATAGTTTTGAATGTCTTTACAGGTCGTATCTTAGAGAATAGTCCTGCGGAGAGATGTGGCCAGTTACACGTCGGAGATCGCATCCTGGCGGTCAACAATGTGGATATCTCTCACATGCATCATGAGGACATTGTCAATATCATCAAGGAGGCCGGTCTGGCTGTCACTCTCACCGTGGGGTCACCACAGGGTAAGGGCCAGGGTCATGTTGAGTTTTGGGTCATCACAGGGTAAGGGTCAGGGTCATGGTGAGTTTATGGTCATCACAGGGTAATGGTCAAGGTTAAGCTGAGTATTGGGTTAACACAGGGTAAGGGTCAGGGTCATGCTGAGTTTAGGGTCATCACAGGGTAAGGGTTAGTGTCGTGTTGAGTTTGGGGTCATCGTAGGATAAGGGTCATGCTGAGTTTGAGATCACCACAGAGTAAGGATCAGGTTAACTTTGAATGAGGAGGCCCACTGGTTAGGGGTCAAGGTCACTGTGTTCCCCACCGTGTACATGTTGATATTAAGGTCACTGTTCCTTTTGGTATATACACAGGATAAGGTCATGGTCATCCATTTGATAAAGAAAACAGTTGAAATGTCAAGAATGCCACAAAACATTTCCAATATGACTTTAATTTGAATCCTTTTTAGATTGAAAATAAAACATAAATGTGGCCCTAAACATGTTTTATTAATTTAATATTTTCTATCAATCCTGTTTCAGATGATAACTCAAGTACAGCATCAACATCACAAAGAGTAAGTTTCATTCAAGTCACAAGGGCTGCTTTCAGAGTTGTTTGTTTATGAAATAAGGTCAGACCTAGTAGTTTTATGCTGCTTTCATGTGAGCCTTGATAAAGCATTACAAGGGCTGCATAAACATTTGCAGGTCTGCCCGGTTTTATACCTGAAATTGTTACATTGAAAAACGGACTATCCGGTTGTTCCGCATAAAAGGGGATATCTTCATCATTTGTTATGTGTCCCAGTATAATACAGGACATGGCTTATGAACAGTTGTCATGTGTTCTAATAACATATAATAATGAACTCTGTATTCTACTATCCTAGCTCTTATACCTGTCTACTACACCTGTCCTTATTCCTCAGGATATATAAGGAGTAGTGGTAGACAAAAAAGAAGTGAACTCTAACTAATTTCACATTGATTTTTTTCCAGAGTTCACAGGGTTCTATGGTAAATGCTATGGCCTTTCCTGCTGTTGGTGAAAATGAATTACGAAGGTAGGTAATTATAATGAAATTTGAAATTTGAAATATATGGCAAATACAGAAGATAACGAAAATCAAATTATTTTTACTTATTTACTTAATTATTTCGATATTAGAAATTCTATTCCTAATCCTTTATTTCGCTGTCCACAGATATTTATTTTACTTCGATTTTCCATAAAAAAAGGTTCTTTAAAGAAATCAACTAATGCATGCGCATGGAAATGGCTTGATATAAGTTGTATAACTTGTGCCCAATCCAGTTGTATTATGGCAATAAAATATGTGTAAATATAAAAAAAAATGAGGCATTTTGCCTTGAACTTCTTGACAAATTTTTAATCAGCAATATTATGACACACCTATCAAATTAATAGATTGAGTACAACTTACCACATATAAAAGATATTTGACTTATAAGTGCAAAAGTCTTGAAAAGGAGATGCATGCATAAGTATCATATCCTTAACAAACCCTCCCCCAACCCTATGTAGTTTGTTAATGATATACTGATGGAAAATAAACGTGTACATTGTCCTTACAGAAACCCTCCCCCAGCTGAGAAGTTGAAAGACCTTGCAAGACAACGTAACTTTCCTAACCAACAGGTATGTAATAAAAACAAGCCCTGAGAAAAGTAAAATTTTCCTCCAACAGGTACTTGAAAAAATGCTTGCTATGCATTTTTAGGTCACCTGATTAGGTCACCTGAGCTTTGCTCGTGCGTAAACTTTTACATTTTTAACTTCTTCTCAAGAACCAGTGGATGGATTTTTTCAAACTTGGTCAGAATCATCCTTGGTAGATGAGGCTTCAAAATTGTAAAATTGGGATTCCTACCCCAACCCCTGGGGCCAGGGCGGGGCCCGAAAGGAAAAATTAACCAATATTTCAAAAATCTTCTTCTTCAGACTCAGAGGTACTACACTCATTTTCTCTGCGTGGAAAGAAAGATCATCAGGGGCTTTACTTAAATTGTAAATTTCAGGACCCCCGAGCTATCCGTTCTCCCTTGGGGAGGGGGTAAAGTTTACTATAGTTTATATAGGGAAATAACACTTTTGGGTATATTTTGACAACTTTCTGTAGGAAATTATTTTTACTTGGTGAGAATTATCCTTGGAGGTAGATGGTTTCAAATTGTAAAATTGAGATTCCTACCCCGACCCCTGGGGCCAGGGCGGGGCCCCAAAGGGAAAATTAATCAATATTTCAAAAATCTTCTTCTCCAGACTCAGAGGTACTACAGTGATTTTCTCTACGTGGAAAGAAAGATCATCAGGGGCTTTACTTAAATTGTAAATTTCAGGACCCCCGAGCTATCCGTTCTCCCTTGGGGAGGGGGTAAAGTTTACTATAGTTTATATAGGGAAATAACACTTTTGGGTATATTTTGACAACTTTCTGTAGGAAATTATTTTTACTTGGTGAGAATTATCCTTGGAGGTAGATGGTTTCAAATTGTAAAATTGAGATTCCTACCCCGACCCCTGGGGCCAGGGCGGGGCCCCAAAGGGAAAATTAACCAATATTTCAAAAATCTTCTTCTCCAGACTGAGAGGTACTACAGTGATTTTCTCAACGTGGAAAGAAAGATCATCAGGGGCTTTACTTAAATTGTAAATTTCAGGACCGCCAATCTATCCGTTCTCCCTTGGGGAGGGGGTAAAGTTACCATAGTTTATATAGGGAAATAACACTTTTGGGTATATTTTGACAACTTTCTGTAGGAAATTATTTTTACTTGGTGAGAATTATCCTTGGAGGAAGACGGTTTCAAATTGTAAAATTGAGAATCCTACCCGGACCCCTGGGGCCTGGGCGGGCCCCCAAAGGGAAAATTAACCAATATTTCCAAATTTTTCACTTCCCGACTCAGAGGTACTACATTCATTTTCATCAGGGGCTTTATTTAAATTGTAAATTTCAGGACCCCCCAAGCTAACCGTTCTCCCTTAGGGAGGGGGTAAAGTTTAATATAGTTTATATAGGGAAATAACACTTTTCGGTATATATTTTATCCATTTTCAGCAGAAAATTACTCAAACTTAATCAGAATCATCTTGGGTGAATGAGAGTATTACTTTTCTAAAATTGGGATTCCTGCCCCATTCCCAGGGGCTAGGGCGGGGCCCCAAAGGGAATATTTACCAATATTTTCAAATTCTTATCCATTGATGACTTGACAAGTATTGTATTTCACTTAGTTAACATGCTGATTTCCACATCACATCTAAACAATAAAATAAAGCTACCAGTACCTGTGATATAACTCAGGTGACCGCTAAGGCCCTTGGGCCTCTTGTGTTGATGCACATCAATCTGATCAAGACTTGTGGTTGTGAATCATTTTTAACTTGAATGCAGTATTTCACTAATAGTGAGATGTATCTGACATAGTGCATTAGTTGGTCAAGACTGTTGAAGCTCTTTAACCTTCTCACCACTGAAGACCAAAATAGACTCATCCAGATCAATGCATGGTAGAGTTTACTAAAGTTACAAAGGGGTGAAATGGTTAATCTGCTAAAAAAAAAAAAATACAATTTTAACAAATATGACATATCCCAGAAAGCAAGCCAAGACTGAATCTGTTAACATTTGTTATGTTTTGATCCCACAGAGTCCAGATGATGAGGAACTGTACACAGTGGAACTACCCCGAGGGTCACGAGGGTTCGGTTTCTCAATCAGAGGTGGACGAGAGTTCAACAGTATGCCGTTATTTGTACTGAGGATAGCTGAGGGAGGATCGGCTGATGTTGATGGAAGATTAAGAGTAAGTTTTGTTCAATGATAAATGCTTGTGTTGGGAGACTAGATGTTTCACAATGCTGCACTGTTTTGTTCCTAAATATGTTTTCGTTTTCACATAACAAATAACACTATATGCAATAAAGGCTTAATTACTCTTTAGAAGGTATATTAAATTTCTGATTAATTGACAATGTTTATTGCTGAAGTGATTAATAAATTTATCAAAGTAATAAATTTGTAAACGATCTTTAAACTTCTCTATCATTTATTTTAGGTTGGAGATCAAATACTAGAGATTAATAACTGTAGAACGGAGAGTATGACCCATTCTGAGGCAATCGATATCATCCAAAACGGAGGTCCTAAAGTCCGACTATTTGTGAAGAGGACAGGCAAACTCCCTCCTAGCTTTGGTAGGTCTGATCAAAGTTAAAAGCTCCGACAGGCTGTGAGGTCTTCTGCGTTAATTAGCTTTTGATCCACCACTCAAACGGTCGTAGTCTCTTGGCGACAGAGACAATTTATGGGTTATTACCATACAGGATCTTTGAATATTTTTACAGATGGTGTTTACCATCAGCTCTTGTTGACATGTTATTATGTCATGTTTGTATTATAAATAAGATTTCAGAGTGGTTAGGTTAGTACATTGAGGAAGTTAATCTGTAAAGTAAGTAAGAAAAACCAGTAATACACAGCCAGTAATACCGAATACTGAAAGAATGACCCAAGGCTTTATTCTGGTGATGCTGCATATTCAGTCTGTGTGCACTTTGCAGAAAAAAGTAATTCCTTTTAATTTCATATGAAAAACAAAGAATTTTCATATACTAACTGTTATAAGTTTGTTTATACATGACTATAATGCAATTGTGCGTATCATTTTTACATCATCATTATTGATCAATCAGAAATGAACATTTAGGAAAATGCGCCAGTTGATAATTTTAAGATAAACATATATAATCTATAACCTAATCAACTTAACAGTGCTTGCAATAACATATATTTTTACATTGCAGATCCCAACAACCCAATGGCTGGTAGGTATACAAATCAGGGAGTTCCGATGGCCAATGGTCCAATAGGTCAAAGTTCACCTTACCTTGGGAGGAGAAATTTAGATCTACGGGATGAGCAGATGTTCTACAACAATTATCAAGGAGGAAAGCAGTACCAAAATTACTGAGGAGTCGCAGTCATAGAAACCAGGCATTGTCAAGGCCTACACCATCTTCTGGGAGTAAAGTCCCTGATGGCTGGCTTAAAATTCTCGCACAGAAGCAGTCTGTGACGGCTTGACTGGATAATCTGTGACGAGTAGCTGGATTAAGTCTGAAGCTGCCGTAGAGGAAACATTGATGTGAATTGAGTGGCACATAGCCCAAATGTGCTAAAAGTGGAAGGCCCCATACAAGCTTTCACTTTGATCTCCGGATGTTTATATTTACTCCAAAGAAAAACAGGCTTTTGTTGCTAGCAGAAGATCAGTTACACATTCAGTACACATGAGGGGAACAAGGATCCCCAGATTTACAGGAATATAAGAAAGACGAGGGCTGTGGATTTGAACTTATTGTCTATGAAGGCGAAACCGAGACTCTGAGAGAGATGTTCTATTCTTATGAAGAATTTGATTGAATAGAGAAAGAGGAAAGTCATAAGAAACCTCTGGTCATTAAAGAACATGGAATTGATTAATAAGAATGGATTATATATTTGTGAAAGATTACAACTGTGTAATAGTGCATTGAGTAAAATATTACCTAATCAAAGGGAGGTAATGCAGATTTTATTTTTAAGAATTAAGAAAAACTAACAAGATTTGTTACAATAAGTTATATCTTTACAATATTAATGCACCATTTAACTAGAACAGGACATATTATTGGTAGCATGCACAACTGTGGTTAATTAGGTTTGAAACAAGTCTCTTTAACTAATGAAGTATAATTTTTAAGACTAAAATTTAATTTTGTTCAAGAGCTAGCAAAGGTAGGTGTCTATAACTGGACATCAGAGATTTAATCTACCCATAATTTGATACTTGTGGGAAACCATGTATACTAGAAATAGCTTTAACAGAATGTAACATCTTCAACTATGGGTTCTTGTGACCGTGTTTACTTAAATACATGTAATAATACTACCACATTACTTTTGATGATCAGATACATATGTTTAATTGTATTTTAAGGTTTTAATTGGAAAAAGATGCTCTGCTTATTTTGTCTTCATTTAATTTATAGGGAAGTGGCTAAGTTTATCAGGAGGATGCATTTAAAAAAGATAGTTCAAAGGTTAAACAATAGTCATTTTTTAATAAAGTTAGATTGTCACACAAGATTCATCGGTACATTGTGAGGTGACAGAGCTAAGCAATTTTGTTATAATGTAACTAAACATATTTTGGTTGATCTTTTGTGTAGCTTGCATAGCACAATGCTTCATTGTTTTGGTTGATGATAATGGTTTTGGATTGTTCACAAATTGGTAAGTGACAAAACAATTGTCTGTTTAGGGAACCGGAGTGGAAATAACAGTCATATTAGTTCACTTAGTCGTACCTGGCAGCTTGGTTTAACATTGTGGTGGAAAAAAAAGATTGTTGAGCATAGCATATATTGGTTAGTGATACATTTCAACAAACTGTTTCTATATACTCTTAAACATATCACACTTGTAGATTATCATATGTAATATATTTATATACATATATCCAGTTTATTTTGGTATGGTTGTAGATTGAAATGAAAAGAGTGTATCTATTAATTTCTAATCAACTTATTTCAGCACCAGAATGATTTTTGAAGCTCAGCATAGGTAGATCCGACTCATGTTGTCCAACAGGTGTGTCTGTCATAAGTCTCAAAAACCTGAATGTAATCAACAAAATTGATAAAAAAAAGCGACATATTACTTCTGTTGAATTGAGTTTCAGACTGACATGACATTAATATGAAAAGAAAAAACAAATTATTGCTTTTCCTTTTTAGGTAACAGTATTCTGGGCTCAATCACTTAAGCCTAGGATAGCAGAAATTCAGTTTAGAAGTTTACAAGTTGTTATATTTATTTTGCAAAATCTTATTGTGATAGAAGTTGGTTTCTCTATGCATTTGTTAAGTGTTATACTAACATATCAATATCTTTTTTTTATAAATGGTCAAGGTTTTATTGGATGGTGAGATAAAAAGTAACTATTGTAGATTTACAAAGCTGTCCAAAGCTATTTCACTAAAGGTCTGTCAGTAACTATTGTAGACTTACAAAGCTGTCCAAAGCTATTTCACTAAAGGTCTGTCAGTAACTATTGTAGATTTTTTTTAAAGTAAACAGTAAAAACTACATATGAAATACCTAGTGATATGTGTAAAATCTATCTGCCTTTATGTAGTATTGATCTGGATTATATTAATAATTATTTCCTTTTCATTGTCATAAATAGATCTATGCAAGAAATGTCTCTTGGGGTATTGCTTGAAATTGGCTACAATCTTAAAGGTAAATTAATTGATCAGAAAGAAAGTATAAGAAAAATGTATTTATTGTCAGTAATAAGTACTGAATACCCAAGTATCTTAACTGTTGAATACAAAGTTCATTTGTAGTATGCTTCTTTCATATGCCTCGTGTCATAAAATAATCAAGTCATTCTATGGAATATTTAGTTTTGAAAACATCCCAAAATTTAAATACACTTTGCATAATCTGGTCTACAAAATAAATAGAACAATGTTATTGTCTAATATTAGTTAATTTAATACACATGTGTGGTACATACATGCATTGCGCTGTCTGAAAGTTCTAACATTTA
Source organism: Mizuhopecten yessoensis (assembly GCF_002113885.1). Lineage (NCBI taxonomy): Eukaryota > Metazoa > Mollusca > Bivalvia > Pectinida > Pectinidae > Mizuhopecten > Mizuhopecten yessoensis. The sequence continues at coordinate 175,570 of NW_018403786.1, read as the reverse complement.
ATTTGTTATTAAAAAAAATTCTTTCGCATGTTGCCAAGAACCCTTTGACCAGGCTAGGCTATGAACAAGAGATGGAGAAACTAGAAGTCTTTCACAGAACAATTGATATTTTTATTTTTTGTCAACGGTTGTAATGAAAATGTGATCCATCATATTTGTATACATGAAGTTATAATTATATAAATTGATGATGCAGAGCCAGTATTTAGTATCTTTTTAGGTTAAATTTCTAGAATGTGTTTTATCTAACTGATTCATCTAACTGATAATCTAAACAAATATAACATACAGATTGATACTAATTTTAGTTATATGTGCGACATTATTGTAATGGAAGCGTTATCTATATAATGACTATGAGATGATGATCATAGAGAGTTTGTCTGTAAATTGTTGTTGGAGACCGATCGCCATTACATGCAGATTGTCACATTATAACACCACCATCCATCAGTAGATGAAAAGCTGATTATCTTGTAGAGAATCACACGCTTGCACAACTTGGAGATGAAACACATTTTAGGATTTTTGAGTTTTGTAGTTGAGCGTTGAGTGTAATAAACATGTAATGTCTGTGATCTTACAATATTTTGAAATTATTGATGCGTTGTTCTACAAATCACTCACTTGTTTTGGTCAATCAAGTTTTGGTAGTTAGTTGTGAAGATTAGTAGCTAGATTCTCAGTGTGTAGGACCACAATACACATACTGCCAGTTAAGTTATTTTTTAAGATGTCTGGCCGCTTGTGATGTCGGTGATACTGCGTTGTCACTGGTTTTGTGATAAAATCTGATTCTTGCCATGGTCCACCATCGCAGTAGTGTTAGTGATGGTATGTACATGTATATACCAAATACTTGTCAGTGTACATATCCGCTATGACTGTGTAGATTTTAGTAGAATATATTTTCATCATATCATGTCTAGAATAGAGACTTTGAGATAACTAAGGAGTGCTTAAGGTGTAAGTACAGTAGTAATTGAGACCAAACCAAAACCAGTGGTAATTATCTAGTTAATTATTGCACAGGCGTCCATTTCCACTAGCCTCACAGCTAGGGGTAGTATATTTTTATCAGGGCTAGTAAAATAAATTCAGTATTTACTATAAAACATACTACCGGTAAGTAATGATTTTTTTTCAAAATCTGCTTGCAGGCTTGTACTTTGAATGAAAATGACTAATGTCATCCTTTCGAAATAATTATGAGATGAAATAAAAAAACAGTTTTAGCTTTGCTTAAAAATTCTTTTACAAAATACTCATTGCTAATATTGTCCTCAAAGTCACAAATTGTTGGAATAACATGACTTCATATTGATAATGATTTTGTTTCAAGCTAAAGTTGCAGTTTCTTCAAATTTTGAAGATAGTGACTTACATATATTATGAAGTGGAGCAACAGTTTTGGGTGACTATAACTTTCAAAACTAAGTATACATATTGACCATATCAACTATGAGTGTCTGCAGGGTACAATTATTTACCAGTACCAGTATCTAAATACCCCTGTGGGATACCAGGCGTCTGAATACCACAGTGAAGTACTAGTGTTTAGGTAAAACTAGATATGATGACGTTGTACCTGTTTATGATGACATGGAATCATTGCGTCCACACAGCTGATCTGTCCACCTATACATGAGCTATACATCTTTTACTATAACCAGAAATGATTTTATCTTCGTTTGTATGGTCCTATTTGAAATTTTGGTTGTGTTCTTTGTTATTGTAAAATGACGTTAAATTTGTTACGGCTATTTGTGTGAACTGTTCTGCAGGGATACCATACTTAACATTTAAGCACTCATTTTTATAACTGAATTGCATGAAGATACAAGTAAACTTTTTTCCTCGTTAATCTTCTAGAATGGAAAAAAAAGAGAAAGAATAAAAACAGTTTCTTCTTGATTTCAGAAATAATTCTTTATTATGTAAAAGGTACAAAAGGTTTAAGTATAATTACTTCTCAGAGAATTGAGATGAATATATAAAAAAAATAAGAAAATAATAATTAAAACTTGTAAATTATAGAGCAATAAAGTGTTCTAACCCCTGTTTAAATTAAACCATCTGGTAGAATCACAGGTATAAAGATACTAGGTTTTTACCGGATACATGTGTTGAAGTATATTAGCTGGTGTGAATGGTACTTAATATTTTATAGGGAAAATGAAAGTGCTGTGCAAGTGATCGCCACATATTCATTGAATAAATGTAATTTTATGCATGGTATACATTGTAGATGTACTTGTTTTCACTGTATAAATGTATAGCACACATATTCGTCTTTTTAACACTATTTTTATACATCCTGTACATACCTAGTAACAATGTACATAAAATGTTGTATTATGTAAAGAACTGTTTGTTACCATTAGGTTCTATCTGGCCGAGGATATTACCGTTATTAAAGAAACAGTAAGATTTGTTTTTCAGTGGAAGTTGTTTCCAAATCATACAATTTTTTGTATGATAGTGTATACGTAGCTACTTGTACACATTAGATGATGCTCATTTTCACTCATAAATATCATCTCTTGTCATACTTAATTTAAGAATACATTTTCCATCATATTTAAATATGTATACCAATTTTATTTATGCATGTATTGAATGCACTTTTGTAGCTTTAAGTAACATTTCAATTGTGGAATATCTTTTACAGTCCACATGTGGATAGCATATTGAAAATTAATATTTAGGACTTAAGTATTTACAATTTGATGTCACTCAATAATGGAAATTTTAGTCGGGGAAAGTGTTTATTTACGGAAATGGAGACAATGGGCTTGTCAGATTTAATACATCTGTAATCAAACCAAGATTGGAAACAAAGAAAATTAACTTTCAGCTTTTTAACAATCAAAACAAGGAGATATAGAAAAAATTCCATGTGACAGATATGGATTTTTTACCTCCAAAATTTTGAATTTACGTACATATTTCACCGACATTTTAGCATCTACTGGTTAAAGACTGTGATGTGTACTGAGTATGGTATCAGTGATATTACATAGACAATAGGATGTACTAATAAGTGAAGTTTATATTATACGCAAGGGATATCTAGGTTGTTGTGCATTTAATAAATTCATAAATACTATATAAAGTGACGTTACTTTTGAGGACAAACGTAATTTTTGTCCTAGAAATCACCCATCAATGTACATATTCTGCGAGTCAATATTTTGACCTGGAACATTTTTGTATATGTACAGAAACCTATAATAAAGTTACACGAACAGGGATTTTGTCTTTCTCTCATTTGTTAATCAGTTTCACATTGTGTTAGCTGGAGCTGAACTATACATTGGTCAGTATTCTGAGGAAGGTATCTACCTGCACCTGCATGCTGGTTTCATAACAATACATTAAAATATCACAACCTTTTAATTTTAAAATTGACAATGACAAGATTGGCGATACTCAAATCTCCACAGACTGACCATTATTGACTGGCTCACCTGGTACATAGTATCAGTGCAAGCTTATGTTGTGGTGCTTTATCTGTCTTCCTTCTGCTGTTGGTCAACTTTTGCATAAAACATCACCTCCAAAATTACTGAGCAGATTTGGCCCCATGGGGATAAAAAGTTATACAAATAGAGGGGCTGAGGAGCCGGGTCAAATTGGCAGATATGCTTTAAATGACATCTGTAGGTTAACGATATTTAGCCTGCAGCTTGCTGGGGTAGAGTGCCATAGTGATAACGAATGTTAACCTTGTACCATTTATGGTCATAAGTGTTGAAATCTTCAAACAATTTCTTTACAGGACTAGGATGCCTAGAGCAGCTTGTTGGGGTGAAAGGATATTACACTGTAAATGATCTTGATCCACATTCAAGGTCAAAGGTTAACAGTTGAATTTAAAACAAATTCAAACAGTATGTATAAGTCCTCGAACACCTGCCAAACTAGCGGTGTTCACTTTGTCTGCCTATCAGTAAGTCTGTCCACGTCAAGGACAGAACATATTTTGTTTACATGTAACATAACTCCATGAAGAGGTATCCGGCTGGTGCGTATCATTATTAGCTCACCTGCCCGACAGGCAAGTGAGCTTATGTCATGGTGCAGCTTCCGTCGTCCCGTGTCGCCCGTCAAATTTTCCTTTCAACTTCTTCTGAAGAATGGACAGGCCTAGAGTCATGATATTTGCTGAAAGCTTCGTTGGTAGGAGCCTGACAAAGTTTGAGAATGAAAATGACCTTGACCTATTTTCAAGGTCACAGGGGTCAAATATGTCAAAAACTTCAAACGACTTCTTCTGAAGAACTAAAAGGTGGAGAATCTTCATATTTGGCTGGTGGCTTCCTGGGATGGAGCCTGACATAGTTTGAGAATGAAAATGACCTTGATTTACTTTCAAGGTCACAGGTGTCAAATATGTCAAAAACATCTAATGACCTCTTGTAAATAATCGAAGGCATAAAATTATAATATTTGGCTGGTGGTTTCCTGGGATAGTGCTCACCCAAGTTTGCGAATGAAAATGACCTCAACCTACCTTAGAGAGGTCAACAACCTTTTAAAGGTTTTGTTCTTTAAAAGAAACAAAAGGAATGAATTCATAAGATTTGGCTGGTAGCTTTTTGGGATAGAGCTAACAAAGTATGAGAAGGAAAATGACATTGACCTACTTACAAGGTCACAGGGAAAAATATGTCAATTAACTTCTGAAGAAGAACTAAAAAGCATAGAATCTTATAATAATATTTGGCTGGTAGTTTCAACAGATGGAGCCGACAAAGTTTGCGAGGGAAATATTGGTAGTGCAATATAATATTTAATGAGAATATTTTGCTATGACTGCTTAAATATTCAGGTGAGCGATACAGGATTCTGGGCCTCTTGATGGGTCTCTATTCCAAAGTCAAGGTCATAGTAAAAGGCCTAAAGTAAAATTAGTGTAGTTCTTGTCAGCCAACAACAAACCTGCACTTTACAGAAAGTTTTCCATCTGTACACGTCTTTACATACACAATTCAAACAAAACCAAGATGTTGGAAAATAAATAGTTTATTTCATGTTCATCATTTAAATATGAATAGAAATGACTTTTGTCCCAACAAGTAGAATTACAGTAGAACATCCATAACATGATATATATATTTGCTAACTGAAGCTTGTATTGGATTAGGATATATTCTCAATAAAGGGTACCAATGCAACTTAAAGCACTCCTAATTGCATTAAACTACCTTCAGTTTCAAGAGGTTCCTGAAATTTTGGCAGATCTGACCAATCTTCACAATTCTAACAACTTGTTCAATTGACCAAGAAAAGCTAACAAACTCTACTTTCAATCAACATGAAGATATTCTTCAATGTCCTACAAATACTTGTCAACATCATTTACCATACAATCTAATAGTAGATGATTCTTTTTAAATATGATTTGTGTTCAGGTTTGCAGAGAATGAGCTATTCAAATCGGGTAAGAATTGCGAAAAATCTCAAGTTATTTTGCATGCACTTTCAAAAATGGGGAAATACAGTTAAATACTCCCAAAAAATAACATTCTTCACTACATGTAAAACTCGAAATCACATTGTGCAAAAATGTTATTTTCTGCAGAGATATAGGATTCCATCAATTTGAAGGATTTCAAGGGGTGAAAAATTGCATTTTTCTAACTAAAATGGTGATGGTGTTGTCCACGAAATGGAGACTGGCGATCTGGTTGAATCGAAACCTGTAAAATGAGGAGTGTTTGCATTGTTTGCTGCATCTAAATATAACATTAAAAAACCCATTTTATGAACAAATACCTTTTACCACAGCAACAAATAAATTATTTTGTCCTACAGAATATGAATTGTGTCTCATGTCATGATGGAAAAATTCTATTTTGTCATGAAAATTGGTTCACAATACTTCAACAACCAAAATACATGGTATTCAACAAGAAAAACTGCATATCCTAAAGATCTGATATTTTTTTTGGAAGGAAGTACATGTACTGATATTGGAGGGAATCCTATAAAACCAGAAGTTAATGGTATACAGTACACTGAAAATGGTAGGGGTCCCTCAGATAACCCCATCAGCAAGGCCCTCTTAATGTACATGAAAGATACATGAATATTGTATCATTTTGACAAATACAATGTACATAACTAAATTCCTATTTAAGGTAATTTATTTGTTAAATATGGTTGTGACATAATTTTTGACATTGTGGAATAAACATGCGCATTAAAATTTTGGTACAATGTTCATTGAAGTGCAGCTAACTGAAGACTAAAGTTGAGGATTGCCCAGGTACAAACTCTAGTTGAGGATTGCCCAGGTACAAACTCAAGTTGAGGATTGCCCAGATATAAACTCTAGATAAGGATTGCCCAGTTACAAGTACTCTAGTTGAGGATTGCCCAGGTATAAACTCTAGTTGAGGATTGCCCAGGTATAAACTCTAGTTGAGGGTTGCCCAGGTACAAACTCCAGTTGAGGATTGCCCAGGTACAAACTCTAATTGAGGATCCCCAGGTACAAACTTGAGTTGAGGATTGCCCAGGTACAAACTCTAGTTGAGGATTGCCCAGGTATAAACTCTAGTTGAGGATTCCCCAGGTACAAATCTGCATCAAATGTTCCCAAGATACATACATTGTACCTTTTTTAAAGATTCCCAAGGTACATGTCTATATAATGCACGTTTTTGATATTTCAAAGAAATGGGAATAGTAGCCATTTTAGGAAACACAGAATTTGAGGATACCATGGCCAATTTTGTGAGAAATTTATTTTCTTATTTCAATTTTGGGAGAACATGTGTCATACAATAACACATCTGGTACATGTTAGCTATGATGAAAAAAGAAGCTTTGGTGGAAATCAATGATGGTAGTGTCTGACGAGAAGTTGATTTAATACTGCCTACCAAAAAATGAATCTACTGGTAATAACCGCATACTGGATATCTTCAATAGTACTTTTATGATAATGACTAGTCAATAAACTGTTTCATTGAATGGAACAAACACAAATGTATGTGAGGTAAAAGTTGTAAAAGATCTATTGTTTATAACCCTTCACAGCTAATTAGAACATCATAGAGTTTGGTACAAGGCAGGTTGAAAGATGTCGGAATATAACTAATGTTTTTGGCAAATATTAACTATGTTTGAATTTACGAAAATAAGCTGCTACAATACAAGCTGGAGTATATTCACTAACATTTTATGTTCAGTGATATACTGCTGTCTCTATGACATTAGTGGTGGTTATTACCCGTCATGAGACTTCAGATTTCTCTGTCCTGCAGTCATAGCCATCGAGGTACCAATTAATACAGCACTCAATGTAATACTTAAATCACGTGGGCCAATGCCTCTATTGTCTTTTCAATTTGAAAAATAATATTCGAAAATTTGAATTTAAAAAACAAAATTTTAATCGCATATTTATTTGCTAAATGAAATGGAAGAATATGATAAATGACTTAAATTACAGTATGGTATATCTAATACTTTTTAGTAACATATCAATAGTTAACTACTCAACATTGAAATAATTTTTTAGTTTATTTTTATCACTGAGTTAGGACCATAATTATTCAACAACAATATCAACAAATCTAATACTGACCAAAATAATGAGGTTCATGCACAGACATTCAACTAACACCGAGAACTTGGTGGGAATTTCACACGGAGCACCAAAAAGCACTGTATATATATAAACCATTTCATTGTTACATTGCATATTAAATTACAATGTTTTGAATGCCATCATCATTATACATATCATAATTTCATTTTCTTAAATTCTCATGAAAATATATAATTGTATTCGACCTAATAATAAGCACAACATACACCTACAAAAAAACAGAGTGTGCTTTAAAAAAATCCCCAAAAAGTTACTTCTCGCAATTGTGTACCTTAAATGTTACAGATGAATTATGCATGAATTAAACCTTACTTTTACATCCATATCTTTTCAAGAATGTTTCACATGAAGAAAGCCTTAAGAAATAAAGACCTGTAGTAATCAGTTCTTTGGCATATAAAGCATTATTTTTGGACAAAAGAGTTTTGTTTGTTTTTGTTTTGTTCTGAAATAAGGATAATTAAAGGATTATAAACGACATAACTCTATTATAATTAACATGTAATGGTTTAATGGTATAAGGCGGTATATCCGTAAAACATTTTTTTAAATGAATGAGGTAAATGACACATAATCTAAGGCATATTTATACAAGCACTATTCATCTGTTTTTAGTGTGTATATGGGCTCATTAGCTGGATACTGTATCAATACATTCATACAGATATCATTAATGTATGGCACAACTTAATATTGATGATCTATAAAGTTTAATTTTTGTTTGAAATACAAACTAATCAAATACGCCAACATCAAAGGGAGACCAGCAGATTTACAGTTAACTTTTTAATTCTTCAATACAATTTGGGTTTACAAAATCTGATTTTTCTGTGTTGCAGATTATCACAAGTTTGGTAAGGGAAGCAACTCTATAGGTCAGAAGACCATTGACCATCTGGTATTAATTCTAGGGCCGTTTTCGTTTTAAACAGTTGAACCGGTCAGACCACAGTTGTGCGTTTATTAAATAAGGTCGGACCTAGTAATCTGATGCTGCTTTCAGGCGAGCCTTGAGAAAGCCTTGCAAGGCCTGCATTAACATTTGCAGGTCCACCAGGATTTATACGCGAAATTGTTACATTTAAAAATGGACAAACCGGTTGTTCCGCACAAACGAACAGGCCCTTGGTGGACTTTGACATGGAACACTTGCAACTCTCCATTCGAGGAGGTAGGAACTGAAAGAAGAGATATACTGTCTTGCCACTCACTCCGCACATAGCTACTACAAATACTTTCTACAATTTCAGTGATCCAGGTCTGCTGAGATTTACTATGAAAAGTGACGTCTGGACCAACAATATGAATCTCATGTGTTTAAATGGAAGCTTCTACAAAATTGAGAAACCCCTTGACATTAACTTCACTCTTTTACAACAGTAGGCAGTATCTAAGATGATACAACTATTCCACATTAAATCTTAATATTATGGTGTATAATGAACATAGCTAGCTTATATTACCCACAATATCTTGTAAAAATACACCTTTTAAAGTTTTACATAATATATGAAACAAATATCAACAAGTGGTGCATCTAAGGTAGAAGGTTCACCCCCCGACACAACCAATTAACAACTGACATAGTTCTCTAACAACTAACAATTCATTAACAGCTCACTAGTGTTTCCTACTCAACTCTCAATTATCTTTTTCATTATACCCTAGAAACAGCTACATTTACTGTACTCCTAGAAACAGACACATTTTTTCATATTCATTACTTATATATTAGCTCATTCATGCAGACATTTCATAGCCATTTCATTCATTAATAAACATTTATCTTATACTCTCATGACTTCTCGTCTTCATTCATAATAAAAAGGATCTGACTAAATGCTCAAAGGTCCAAGGTATAAAGGTCAGGGAAGTTAAAAGAGATTAGGTAAATCCCTAATATCATTCATAATATGGTTATAGTACTAAGCATTTCATTCATAAGTGACTTCTACCACACATCTCCATTGTAGATCTTATAATTTGACACAAAACTTTGTTTCACTTGCCAATTGTTATCAGACAGCAAGACATTTGAAGGTGAAAGTGCCTTACAGAATTCTGTTATGAAAATTGGTCAAACTTAGTATTGTTTCCATTTTGATAAAAATTGGTCAATTTTGTTGCACTAGTAATACATCCTTGTGAAATTGATCGTTTAGAGAAATATTGAACAAGGATGTTAACCCTTTAAATGATCAAACCATTTTAACAAATTTAGATTTAAAGATATATGTTCATCACAAGTCGAGATTGCAAATATGGCATAAATACAAAATATCAACTAAATATCATATACACGAAGTCAAACCTTGACATAACCGTGAAGAAAAACAAATTGAAATGGATGATATTTAGCCTGCAGGTTCATAGGTTAATCAACAAAAACCTGATATATTAACTCAACAAAAGAATGTACAAAGAGAGTTCTCTCCCTGCTATGTGAACACAAGTAAAACATGAAAACTAAAAACTTAAGGGTGTATGCAGTAAAAACATTTTTTGAAACATCGTAGAATTTTCAGGGTTTTATGATCCAGTACGAGTACTGCAGAAGTACCTATTGGAGCAGCCTCGAATTTTAGCAAAGTTTTAGAGATAGCGAATTCATAGTTTGATGCACCAACACGATATGTAATAGGAAACTAAAATAATAATAATAATTTGAGGTTCGTATAAACTGCTTTATCACAACCTAGATCCTAGGTTGTCTAAAAGCGGTTCAAAATTAATTATTATCCATTTATATATACTATATACAGAAACTTAAATAAGTCCAGTCATAATTTAGCACAATATTTAAAGCACGAAAAAGCTCTAAAATTAGGATACCACTAAAAAATGTACTTTAACAGTATACATACTTTGTTTACTACAAGTAGTACTATAGACAAGTATATTATCTTTATAAATTGTCAAACAAATTTATAAAGTCAAATTTTCTATTTTCAAAATAACATATCATTAGATATTGATTTGTTCGAGTGAAGTACGGAAACATGACCTAACATTGTTCTTTAACAGAACACACCGCTGGTTCTCCTGAACACTGGAGTGCCTCCTGCAAAACTACTGTCTGTAGATCCACTGAAATAAAACTACTTCACTGGGGAGTCATCAGTTCCTCTGTAACCCTATACTCGTCATTTCCTCCATCTTCCATACATTAATCAGACACTCAACAGTTACATTATGCACCAACACTGTTTTATATAGAGGACTGAGCACTTCATTTGTTATTAATTTGATTTACATAAAAAAGACTAGAGGCACTGAAAACATTCCGAAAATTCACAGTATACACTACAATCTTACCAACATAAACATTTGTACTCAGTATATATACAAATACTAGTATTCTTTTTAGGAATTCCACTTATATTTGTAATGTCATCGAATTCCTTGAGTATCCATCATGTGGGAAACAATCCAGACCCTGCACCATTGTTTGTCATATCCGTCGACTGGTTATGGGTTTATGCAACAGAATTTTTATCCGAAGTGGCTACTTGCAAACCATACCACTATGTAGTTTATATATTTCCACTGTTTGTGACAACCCAACAAACATAATGGACATTTTGACAGTTGTACAGTGTTAAGCTAAATACATCATGGTAAAAAATCACTCGACATTTCATGAAACAAGAAGTTACCTATAAATGCAATTTAATTCCAAAAAGTTTTAACGCCCTATGCTTGGTTGTAAATATCCTCATTGGAATGATAAATATCTATACATGTACATATTGCTTTAACTTAAAACTGTATCCTCTATTTACAATCAACATATTTCATTTGTTTGTAAAACAGAACTCGTGAAATTAATTCAGTAACAATGATGTTACATTGCTTGATGTTTCTGAAAATCAATCACAATTTTTTCAAAAATGACACGTTTGAAGGTTTCACAATTTTAGATGAGTGAAAATTTCCTTTTTTGGAGTGTTGATTTAATTATCATTAAATGAGAATATTTAAAAAAAGTAAATATGGAAGTGATAAAAGTAAATTTCATAAAAGCAACAGTGTTCCATTCATGCAGATTGCAATCCAAAAGTGAAGAAACTCTTTGGTTAGTTCTCTACAGCAATAACTGTAGCAACAGACACAACCAATCAGGAACGACCAGCTTTTTTGACCAACATCAGGGTTTTATAATACATCCCCAACATCACACGTCTCGTTAGGAGTATAAGCTCGTCCAATCATTTGTAGATCAGCATTTTAATTTCCTTTTTTAAGTATTAAAATTCTGTCTTGTAGAACAGAATTGTTTTGTATGGATTAAGATCAAAACAACACATGTGCATCAGTATCTTCACAGTGCTTTAGGGTGTAACTGTACCTTCCAGTACAGCAAGCTTTTATTGGACCCTGCTACTGTTGAGACATGAAATTCAAGCCTTTGTCTGACCCAATTAAAACACAAACAGATCAAGCAGCTACACATTAATCGTGCTGGAGTGTAAAAATCAAGCTTTTAAAAAGCATGGAACACATCTGGGAATATTGCAAGCTGTCAAACATATAAAAGACCACAATTATGACGGACCGTCTTGGCCGTCTCATCTGTGACTTCAGGGTTGGCCAGCTCAATCCATGATAAACCGGGTGAACACAACTCTGTGGAGCGGACCGCTACACGTAACGGACAAAAATAACACACAAAGTATCACAGTCTTGTTGCTTAGTAACCAGCATCTGAGGGCTCATGTGTCAGCCATCTTTGTCTGGTATTTAATGTCAGTCCACAATTGGTTTTTAGCATTGGTCATGACTTTGCCTTCAGGAAAAATGACTGTAAAGAATAAAGACAGTCTTATTAAAAACAGACTATTATGAACACAATCGCCCTATGCCAAGGCCATGCGTTCTGAGTGAGATTAGAATTTTCTATATGATATTGCATGTACATTGAAATGATAAAATTCTATACCAGCTTTTCTTTTGATTATTTTAATTGATGTAAATTTTTGTTGTTAACTATACCTGAGATTTGTTACCATGGTAGGCATCGCAAAATCAAACAATCAGCAGCAGGCCACATTTTACAGTTATTAAAGTTCTGTTAACACAAATATTACTGAATATAACATATCTTAGAAATCTGATAAAACCATACTCTGATTCATATACTTATCATTAGCATAACATCCATTAAGATTCAGTCCTTCAGGTTTCTTCAACGGGTCAGGGATTAATCCTTACCGAGTTAGGTTTTACGCTTTCAAATTATGTTAAAAGGTGTAACAGTAATTCATTAAAATAACCATATAGAACTGTACTCAGATAAATGACACATTGTTTTCTTACCTTAAAAAATGCCCTAAATAACTTGCTTTCTGATTGTAATGCTTGACAAAACTCCTGTGAAAGAAAACAGACACGGATGAATTTCATATAGACTGTAAACATACAAAACATTTTTTTGTGATATTAAATTTTAAGATTTGAGCATGATTAGCGTGATAGAGGGAAATGTGGGTTACAACTTGTTGACATACTCATTATGATGGTGCTACGTTTAAAATCAGGGAGAAAAAGTTTGATTACGTGATATTTGTTCAAAGTTCTGGACTGTAAAGCTCAAAAGTTGATAAAGAATTGTAACTTTGTTGTTTTACCTGTGTCTGTTCTGGAGACATCTGATGTTTGGGTAAATACTCTCGTTGTAAATAACTAAAACATTCCTCTCCCTGAAAACACACAAAATTACAATGAATATTGGTATTTCTTTCACAACATAACCGGGGGCCGTATTCATGAAACTGTTCTCATGCTCAAACTCAGATTGTGTGCTCAAGCCCAATTTTTTATTTTGGTCATAAATTATTCTCAATAATTTGGAAGAATTTTGGAGAGATCTAAAGCCATATAACATTTTAAATTTTCAACTTGACTTTTTTCTGTGACAAAAGAACTAGGCGAATTTCAAGAAATATTGTTTGAGCACAAAATCCATGAGCATGGTTTCATGAATAGGGACCCGGAGTACAATTTTAACACAGTCACATTAGTAGTAATGTTGTCCAGTCCAGAACCAAACTTTTAAAAAATCGCAATGATTCCACTTCATTATATTACCAGTACATACTGCACTGAGGGACCTGACTGGATCACATTTAGGATAACATATTTTTAATGCATGTGTGTAAATAACAGGCTCTGCTATGAATTTATACAAGTGTGATATAACACAGATTAACTACGAATCCTGTGCACATGATGAAAATAGACCTGTTCCGTACTTACCCTCTTTTCGGAGATGGATTTGAGACAATGTGCACATTCACCAAGAGCCTGCAGAATAACGAGAGACAATCAGTAACGTTTAATCTATATATTTAAATGATAGACTTCCTATCTTCCCGAAGGTTAAAAGCACATGTCATTTTTGTTATAAAATGTTTTGAACATATTTAAAATAGACTCAAGCATGGACATAATTCAACAGAACATTTATATTGTCAGTGTACAACACAGTCAGTTCCATATAATAATGTATGCCAATGTATCATACTCTTCAACAGAAAATAAATCTTTTAAGACCTACCAGTGATGTTTGGCCATCGTTAAGGTCAAAGGTCGGCTTGAGTGGTGCCATAAAACATGCAGGTAAAATGCTATCGTAGATAAACTCGAGGAACCCTGGGATACTAGTGTCCTGGCCTCCTACAATGTGAACACGAAAAACATTTGACTATCACAACTAGGAGAAATTGAGCATGTAAACATGACAAGAGAAATTTGGAGTCATTCTTAATTTGTATCCTGGTTTTCCAGTCAACAGATACGTACATCAACATGAATTCTGTGAAATATATCTAAAATGCTTCTAATGAAAGAGCAGAGTGATAAATTAGCAAGATATGTTTAAGGATGCTTACCCCAGCATTCCACTAACTTCCTCAATATGCCGAAACACATTTTCTGGCTCTGAAACAGAACAAATTAATGTTATACTTTTCTGTAAAAATATTCAAGCTCAGTATTTGAAATCTCAGAGTTCTTGAACTTCTTCCCAGCATACACAAATATACACTGGCAGATAAATTATAACATCCGATATTGTCTATTTTTAATTTTATTTAAAGGTAACAAACATTTGACTACAAAATATGTTTTTTTATATAGAGGTGTCCAAACAAAGATTGGTTGTGAGAGTGTCCCTTTACAAATTAAAACTAGTAAACACTTCTTAGATAAGAATGATAACCAACTATCATGTGTTGCACAATCTATTTTTACAAGGACGTCATAGTTTGTCAGGGAGGCAATATTTTACATATTTCATTTTCCAACGAGGAAGAAATCTCATCACATCACGACATAATGTAACTTGTTTGAAGCATAACGTCATGATGGATTGTAATGTCATTTTTCAACTATTAAAGACCTCCAACCTTTACAATACAGTGTGACAATGGCTGGACTTACCAGTGGGTCAGGCAGATCAACAGCTCCCTGGACAATGGTCACCAATACATCATGTAAATTCTGCACATCTGAAATCATACGAAACTTGTTTTCGTAAAAAAATAAAAATGTGAAGTTTGGCAAACAGTAACTTTGATCCGACAAAAGTTCTTCTGATGTAACTAGTTTACTATTTTAACCCCACCCCAACTTCCTATCAACTTGCTGAGATCTAAATGAATTCTTAATAAACTCATTCACCCCTAAAGACTCATTTGAACTCTTCCAATTCAAAGTTTGGAATAGTTCATTATGAAATTTCAGGGGTAAATGAGTTAAAAGCTCAATTTCTTTCCTCACCTTGATTTCCTAGTACATCAACACTGTTGTTTGAAATCAATGTGGATAGGAACAGGAAGTAGCTTCGGCGTAACATCTTCCTTTCCTCAGCAGTCTCCTGGTCGAGAGCGTCAGCGGGTATGGTCAGTGCGTGGTAGATTGCCTGTACCAGAGGCATGAATACTTTCTGTAGGAACGGGCCAATGTCCCTCTGTAAAAAAAACAATCATGTAGCCTGTATTTCCTTACAAAACAACACCTACTCTGGTCTCATTGGACAGTTCACCATCGTCATATAGTGTAAACATTTTGTCACCGAGTTTATTGTTAGGAATCAATATAAGACAGGATTAGATATACTAGTATAGACATGTGGTCAGTCACAACGGTTTACTAAGTACACCAACAAAACTAAATAAGTGGTCAGAAAGTAATCTTTTAATATAGTTTTCATCAAATGTGTATTGCTTTGAATTCATTGCCCTGCCAATATAGAAAACCTATTGAGTTATATGTGGTCAAGTGGCATAGCACATGGTCTTTCAGAAAGATGGCCAAGGTTTGATTCCCCGAACAGACGTGAAAAGGTGCTAGATCGTCTACAAGATCACATGTGTTTCTCTGGTTATTCCTGTCTCCTCCTCCCTTAAAACCCTCTCCATGATTCTGTCCAAACAAACCAGAGTGATCAACATAAGTTCAAAAAACTTGTTTCATAATTGTTGTAAATAAAGCTTTGTTTGTTTATATCTATCTAATGAATAATATGTACCTTAAATTTCATGATCAGCTGGTTCATGAGAGGAATGAAATCATGAAGTTCTTTGGCATCAGGTTTCTTCAGTAAATTCTCCATAACAATGGGTACGAAAGGTAAGATTTCCTTCTCCATGCAGACGACCATGCGATGGAGATACTGACGGACACCAGTCTGAATCTGTTGACGGTGTGTAGGTGCGTTCAGGGCCTGCAGGAAGATGCGAAGCAAGTGGGTGAATGTATCCGAGCAGCCACACAACTGCATTGTCTGAGAGTTGGAGAAGCCCTTGCTTACACGGCTGAAATCAGAAGTTACGATAGCACTATTAAATCTATGTTTACAGGTATACCACAACTGAATCTAATTTAAATCACAAAACAGGTCATATTTATAAACAGCGACACTTAGACCTGACCATATGGGTCTAAAATATTCAGCATTCCTCTAACAGGTCCAGGAATATAGTTAAGGGGATGGAGATCACAAAGTGCCCCTCCTATTTATTTGAAGAAAGCCCCTTATTTACAGAAAAATTTGATGATCAGCTGTATTCTGATATCAAGCATTCAGGATGGTAGGGGGCTCTTGTTGAGAGATTTCTGACACTGTGCAAAGCATTAAACTGTAGGCCACAAAGAGTCATTAGTGTAAGATTATGACTTGTTTCGTAATTGCTGTAAAATATATGTAGTTAAGATGGATTTGTCTTAAAACTTGCATTACCACGCCACCCATATGGTGCCAATCCCTGTACCTCTTACCTAGCAAGAGCTGTTGCTGTGTTGATGCTGTGAGCGTAGGCCAGTTTTTTACGCTCATCTGTTTCTGCTTCAAGCTTCGCAAGCAACCCTTCAAATTTGGTGGCGATTGGTGAAAGGAGTTGCTTCATCAACTCCTGCTTTTTCTGCAATTAAATTTTATTGGAAACCAAAATTAAAACACAAACCAGACAGACTAGAATACAGTTAATTTAAACTGACAAATAAATACTTTCTGGATTGTACTTTAAACAACTTCTTTAAATTTGCAAAATGAAATAATTGATGTTTAAAAGCATCAAAAAAGATATTTCCTCGATAGATTAATTCCAAACAGACTCCTTACACTATTTATGGTAAAAATGTTATAAATTTGTGCCTCCATTTTGTCAGTACAGTAGAGAGCCTATTATCTTTACACAAAAGGAGACACATGAATTGAGCATAAGATGAGCAGTTGTTAAATTTAAATGTTTGACAAGCATAACTGGGATTAGGATAATTAACATTCTACTGTACACAATTAACAGTCCAGCTGTAAGCACTAGTAAGTATAATGTGACCGGGTGGGGTGTCCTCGGCAGTATGTTTCAGTGAGGTAGCACTATAAAGTCGGCATCAGTTTCGCGCTATCACAAGGAGACAAACACGTACATATCACAGCCTCCCAAAACACACATGCATACACTACACGTATGCATCTTGCGCACAGGGGAGGCTGTCCTTAAATGACCATAGCTGTTGATAGGACGTTAAACAATACTAGACCAAACAAAACCCAAGTAAGAACTAGTAGTTTAATTAAATACAGGTGAAACATAATATAGAAGTACTGGTAACTTAATGTGGTTTAAATCTACACTGGGTATACTAAAGGCCAAAAGTTGGAAATTTTAGACAGGCAAAAATGTGATGGTCTACAGTATGTATATTA
Organism: Mizuhopecten yessoensis; assembly: GCF_002113885.1. NCBI lineage: Eukaryota > Metazoa > Mollusca > Bivalvia > Pectinida > Pectinidae > Mizuhopecten > Mizuhopecten yessoensis. The sequence goes on along the minus strand of NW_018403786.1, from coordinate 157,736 downwards.
CTGAATAAGAGATTTAAACTATTTTCAGTACATTTTCACCCTTGTTTAATGTCTGTTGGCTGACCTGGTATAACCTCTCCTAGTTAATATTCATATTTCAAAATTGAGGAGCGAAAGTAGGACAGTAGGTTCCAGTGTAGGTGCGTACCTCCGCTGGCAGGGAGCTGTTGACGATTAGACTCCCAGCGGTCTCGTAAAGGAAGAGCTGGTCCTCCCCAGACATCAGCTGTTGGTAACCGTTGTCAGGGGTGTTAATCACCAGTAGACCCTGGATACGCTTCAGAATGTCCTCCAGGAATGGCTGCATGTGTGATCTGCTGACAAAGAACACCAAATCAGTATTCAAATGATAAAAAAAAAAAATATATAAAAAAACTATCCTACCTAGAAAGACAAAAAAAGTTGAAATTACCTACGCAAGCATATAGACGACACTGCACGGATATGGTTGAAACATTCAAGATAACCCAGGGAATATACGACAGGGAGACATGTATGTTTATCATAATGTGGAACAATGTAACAGAAAGAAACAGCACCAGAAGCCACTCGTGTAAGATATACCCACAACAAGCTTTAATATCTAACAGAAAGAACTATTTTACAATCAGAGTGGTGAACATTTGGAATAATTTACCATTGGAGGTGGTAAACGTCCAATCCTTAAATTCATTTAAGAATAGGCTAGATAAATGCTGGAAAAATAAGGAAATATATAACTTTAGAGCACCGACTGAAAGCGGACTTCAAGTTCAGTATGATATAACGATCGAGTCCAGCGGAGAGGACCTATAGAGTTCTTGTAATGGAAAATAACTCTTAACTCTAAATCAAACCGAAATCACTGAATTAGCAAGACTGACATGGCCATATTTAGCAAGAGAGACATGGCCATATTAAAATTCACAAAGAAATATATAAGAGATTTCCTGGTTGTCATTGTTGATGGTTATAATATCCAATATTCCATTCAAACCATGTTTAAATATTCCAGCCAATTGTACCTGAGTGACTTGACAAATCTGGAGAAGAGATAGGATGTCCGGCTCCTGACTTGTGATGAGGGGTGGCGAAACCCTCGCTCATCGGTGAAGGCCATCTGACAACAAAGAGCAGACATACATAATGTGTTTCATGTACCGGTTTGAAAAGGACGTTCATTGGTCAATTTTTTTGCAACAACATGCATGGTCACAAATGAAATGTAAATATATTTCAGCAAAAAGCTTTTTGCAACTGCTTTATTCATTATATTTCACTGGTCTGGTGGCCTTTTTGGCAATATTTTATTCCTATATGCTTCTATTAGCTTACCACAGTGTCTGGAATGTGCTGAGGTTCACAGTTGAAGAATTTGTCATATCGCACAACCGTCTCAAAAAACTGGAGAACCACAGCTGTGTGTCCCTGACAGCTGACTCTGCTGGTTACCAACTGGAACATAATAAATTAGGGCTATATGATAGTGAGGACAGAAATCCTTGGCTCATAACAGTTAAAACTGTGGGCAGGTATTGTTGGATTGACACATAGGGTCATATACTGTAAGCAAACATATTTAGGGGTATTCTAATCTTAGCACTTTTCACACTTTTAATTTTGCACTAATTACGACTGTGCTTATTGAAGTTCCTGTATATCATTTTTCCTATTGTACATATTGTGATTCAGATTGCGCCAGTTCATCAATGCTGATACTTGAGCATATGTTAAAATCTGAGTCCACTAAAAAACGTACTTTTACAGTATGACTTATTGAGATTTTTGAAGAGAAATATCTCTTTAGCCTGCTAAAATATATCACATACTGGATCATTCTACGAAAAAACAACAACATTTTTTTAATAATTTTCTTTTGGATATGATGACATCTGATCAGATACCATGTGGTTGTCCGTCAGGATAGGACGGACTTCATAAAAGGACCAATAACAGATACATATTCTTTGTTCAAAGGGCCAGATCAATCTGCATTCAATTTGAATTAAAAGTACTTACCAGTCTCATCATTTCCTGTAGGGCGGTCACCTTGTTGGATTCCCCACTGAAATGTTGTCCCTGTGTAGCCTTTAGTAAAAACAAAAAAGCATTTTAATTAACACATCATACAGTGTTCACATTTTATTAAAGAAGAACATGCTTTCGTAATGCCCAATTTGCTTAATATATAAAAATACAACTACTCTGCATTTGGGTAATTCTGCTGTAAATTTAATGTAGATTTTTTTTTTTTTTTAATAATATATGAATAGTCAAATATTAAGTAGATATATGATACACAAATTGAAACAATGAAATAAAATCATGCAAACAAATACTGCCTTTAATAATAGAAATACATCATTTGTTTGGAACCCCTCCCCTCGAAAGATGTGTTGGTGCCTGGATAAAGAATGTTTCACATCTAAGAGCACACAGCTTTACTTACTGTGGCCATACTTACAGGCAGGGCCTCCCCCAGTGTGTACAGGAGGAGGATCGCAATCTCAATGTCACACACGTCACGTTCCTCCCACTGAGGCAGCGTCTGGGTCACATATGTATGTACCGTCAGCAGAACCAGGTCACTGTCCTTTAAACAAACAAATGTTGTTTAATTCTTTTTACAAACAAATGTTGTTTAATTCTTTTTACAAACAAATGTTGTTTAATTCTTTTTCTAAACCAGGGCTACAAATACACCTTTCTGCAGGTCAAGCCAAATACAAAAAAAAAGGGCAGATGTTTTCTGAAACATTGTAAAATCACTTCTCTCACAAGTTTAAGCATCACTTAGTGCTTTTCTCATTTTCTACAGACTGTGCAAGGATAAACATTATTACAAAATTGTTTATTTTTTTCCGATTAATATCACTTTGATAAAAATTAAATTTCCTAACTTTTTATTATTATACTAAAGATTAAATTCACAGAAGAATACACAAGGATAAGAATATAGGGTGCCTGCGATTCTATGTGACATTGTGAGGTTTTCCCATAATAAACAAAGATGATATATACTTACTAATGCAGCCAGATTGTTGAAGGTTGTCTTCAGCTGTTTCCTGTACTCCTGAAACATGGCTTCTTCCTCTCCCTGTGTAACGGTAGAAAATCAAGACAATACATGTATATACTGTAGTATGAGATTTTCAATCTCAGTGATTTGGTGTGATCTAGGATGAGCAAGAAGGCTAGGATAAGCATGGTTTTGGTTAAAGGAGCCAAGATTTGATCGATTACATCTCTGGTAATATCCATGAACAAGTTACCTCATGTTCAAACAACAACAAAATTAGACCTTCATCACCATGTGTTAAAACTACAACTCAACATGATCTTAATAATGATATTTTCAAACTAAAACTAAACAGATCTAGCTTCCCTCGTGTTTGAACTACCTTATAGATCTAACTTTCCAGTACTTCATGTTCCAACTACAACACAATAAGATCTTACTAACCTCGTGTTCAAAGTTGTAGGACTCGTCATACTTCATCTTCTTTATCACTGTGTACAACAGGCCCTGGAAAGACAAAACAATGTTGTCAGGCTTTTTTTCACACGATTAGAGATGTCTGTTGATCTTGTGATTCATAGTACATGTATTACATGTTGTACATTTGTGAAACTACACTGCGACACCATTATGTTGCTATTGTGATTACTTGAAATACTATATATATACATATCACATACATGGAATGGTGTTGTAAAACAACAACTGTCAAGTTTCATCGAATTTGAACCATATTTAAGCAAGTTATCTTGCGAAAAAAAAAGTGTGGACAGAGGGACAGACACTGCCTCAAATACCATATCACATACACATCATACACTGTAAACCTGCCTAAAATACCATATCACATACACATCATACTGTGTAAACCTGTGTAAACCTGCCTAAAATACCATATCACATACACATCATACACTGTAAACCTGCCTAAAATACCATATCACATACATATCATACAGTGTAAACCTGCCTAAATACCATATCACATACACATCATACTGTGTAAACCTGCCTAAAATTCCATATCACATACATATCATACAGTGTAAACCTGCCTAAATACCATATCACATACACACCATACTGTGTAAACCTGCCTAAAATACCACATCACATACATATCATACAGTGTAAACCTGCCTAAATAACATATCACATACACATCATACTGTGTAAATCTGCCTAAAATACCATATCACATACACATGATACTGTGTAAACCTGCCTAAAATACCTTATCACATACACATCATACCGTTTGAAATACTATATATATACATATCACATACATGGAATGGTGTTGTAAAACAACAACTGTCAAGTTTCATCCAATTTGAACCATATTTAAGCAAGTTATCTTGCGAAAAAAAAAGTGTGGACAGAGGGACAGACACTGCCTCAAATACCATATCACATACACATCATACACTGTAAACCTGCCTAAAATACCATACCACATACATATCATACAGTGTAAACCTGCCTAAATAACATATCACATACACATCATACTGTGTAAATCTGCCTAAAATACCATATCACATACACATTATACTGTGTAAACCTGCCTAAAATACCATGTCACATACACATCATACTGTGTAAACCTGTCTAGAATACCATATCACATACACATCATACACTGTAAACCTGCCTAAAATACCATACCACATACATATCATACAGTGTAAACCTGCCTAAATCCCATATCACATACACATCCTACTGTGTAAACCTGCCTAAAATACCATATGACATACACATCATACACTGTAAACCTGCCTAAAATACCATACCACATACATATCATACAGTGTAAACCTGCCTAAATACCATATCATATACACATCATACTGTGTAAACCTGCCTATAATACCTTATCACATACACATCATACCATGTAAACCTGCCTAAAATAACATATCACATACACATCATACCGTGTAAACAATACATATATTCTGTACCTCCATGTAAACCTGCCTAAATACCATATCACATACCCATCATACTGTGTAAACCTGCCTAAAATACCTTATCACATACACATCATACCGATTAAACATGCCTAAAATACCATATCACATACACATCAAACCGTGTAAACCTGCCTAAAATTCCATATCACATACACATCATACCGTGTAACCCTGCCTAAAATACCATATCACATACACATCAAACCGTGTAAACCTGCCTAAAATTCCATATCACATACACATCATACCGTGTAAATCTGCCTATAATACCTTATCACATACACATCATACCATGTAAACCTGCCTAAAATTCCATATCACATACACATCATACCGTGTAAATCTGCCTATAATACCATATCACATACACATCATACCGTGCAAATCTGCCTATAATACCATATCACATACACATCATACCATGTAAACCTGCCTAAAATAACATATCACATACACATCATACCGTGTAAACATGCCTAAAATACCATATCACATACACATCATACTGTGTAAACCTGCCTATAATACCATATCACATACACATCATACCGTGTAAATCTGCCTATAATACCATATCACATACACATCATACCATGTAAACCTGCCTAAAATACCATATCACATACACATCATACCGTGTAAACAATACATATATTCTGTACCTCCATGTTCTGTCGCTGCTTTTGACTGATGGGTTTCATCTGTTTGAGGAGAGCTATGTAGTCTTGTGAGAACTGTGTCACTCCACTGGAAACATCATCATCTTCATCACCAAGGAAACGAAACATGAGTGGAACTTTATTCTCCAGGGCCTGCAGAGCCATTTCTGAAGCCTCAGTGTCTCCAGTTTTGGACAGTCTACAGAAACAGGGCAGATTGTAAGTATTGGGAACAAATATTTTGAAGGATTTTTTACCAATGCAAATGAAAGCACTTATTCATATCAATTTAAGCCTGGGTTAGGATTTAACCCATTCAACCCTAAAGTTGCATTAGAACCATACCAAATCAAAGTCTGGGCAAGTCTAGTTGAGTTATGTAGGGGTGAATGAGCTAATGTCCATATTTCTGTAAAGCTAATTTTGAGTTCTTGGATTCAATATATTTTTAAATCCATCACTATTATGTTAAATGGGACTCAACAGAATTTCAAAATTCTTGGCAGTCATATTCACTGTTTTTTCCCCCCATCAAAATTATGATTGACTAGGGGCCTGTTCGTTTATGCGGAACAACTGGTTTGACCATTTATAAATGTAACAAATTCGGGTATAAATCCGGGTAGACCTGCAAATGTTTATACAGGCCTTGTAAGGCTTTTGTCAAGGCTCACCTGAAAGCAGCATCAGATTACTAGGTCCAACCTTATCTAATAAACGAACAACTGTGGTCCAACCGGTTTGACCGTTTAAACGAAAACGGCCTAGACTTACTTTTGCCAGCTAATAATAAGGTTGACTCCAATACCATTGATGAGCTTTGACAATTTGGCCATGAAGTCACCTTCCTCATCCTGTCAACACACGCAGTTCAAGATAAATCGTAACAGGGACATATGCAAGTACAGCTTATACTGTCAGCAGTAAAAGAGAACCTCAAGACAGACACTCCCTTTAATAGTTTTTTTAAACAAAGGGAGATGAATTAACAACTTACATGAAAGCAGAATACTTGTCATAACGTTTTGACCAGTTTTGATACAGTACTAAATATTTGTAAATGTTAAGGAGTGAAAAGCAACAAACCATCACATACATCTGTACTTTAATTCTTGTCAATTAAACAGTGATGGATCTCTAAATTTGTTAAACTGGTTCAGGGTGACAATTCATACATGTCACATAACATTTTTATATGAGACTAAACATATAGACATCATTAACATTAGACAGTCTCAATTTTTTCATAAAAATTTGTTCAACTCATTCACCCCTGAAGACTCATTTAAACTCTTCCAATTCAAAGGTTAGAATAGTTCATTATGTAATACCAGGGGTAAATGAGTTAATGGTCTTGGGACCTAATATTCTCAAGATATATATATGACCCCGTATTGTGTCAACACTAACCTCTGGTGGGGAAAGAATCCCCTGGCTCTCCAGAACACTGGTGAAGGACTCCACCAGTTTGGTCTTGGCAATGGAGTCCATGCCCTTGTTGATGATGTCCAGGATACAGTCGCAGGCACTCTCCCGAAGCAGAGGCTGAGACATGAAGCGGAGCAGGGCAGCCACAACCTTGTCGTTGGCGATGAGGTTGATGTCTATCCAGGACACATACTTCCCCACAACCTCCAGACACATACAGCACACCTCTGGGTGGCTGGTCTGGTAGGTTATCTGTGAAAGATATAACAGAGAAATAGTATTGTTGTTATACTACCCACAATGTTTATTCAAGCTCGGAAAACAAAATTTATACAAAGAATGTGGAGTAGTGCAGAAAAATTAGTAACTAATACATGTACCAGTATATTTATCATGATCTAGTACTCAGTGTCCTGTATTAAAACTGGTGTGATAAGAGCCCACTAATTATGGGTATACATCGGACAGTCTCTCACCGACACTTACCATGATCTGGTACCAAGTGTCCACTAGCTGGGGTATACATTGGACAGTCTCTCACTGACACTTACCATGATCTGGTACCAAGTGTCCACTAACTGGGGTATACACTGATCCCTCATGGTGTCTTTAATCAAAGTGTTCCTCTGGATTTCCTGAAAAAAAATCTTTATGAATTAAATTGTTCATCATATCGTAATCAAACACACAACAAACCAACTATCACATGACACACTCTTTATCACCATATTAAACAGATTACCTCAATTGACCATTAATACTTCTTCAACCATAATCAAAATAACTTCAATGCTTCTTATAAACAAATTTAAAATAACGAAAGTGGACAACACAAACATGATATCCTTTGCAAAAACCATCAAAAGAGCAATGCTGTGACATTAATTTGCTGATGCTCAAATCATTTAAGCTATAATAAAACTTCACAGTTATGATTTAAGGTTTCATTTTGTCCAACATGTTTACGTAAGATAAGTATTCGAAGAAAATCATGTCTGTTATATCTTATATCATTGAATATCTGCTGGGTTTCATTCTTGTGGAACAATTATACAACAAATACAAAATATAAACATGAAATGAGCTATTCAACGATTTAGTTTTGATAAAAATATACACAAGGAATTTAATCTTTTAACTCAATCACCCCTGAAATTTCATAATGAATTATTCCAACCTTTGAATTGAGAGAGTTCAAATGTGTCTTCAGGGTGAATAAGTTAATTCACAGTCTAGGATCTAACTAACCTGGTTGGTGTGGACAATGTCACGGTCCACTACTTCACTGTCTATGGCTAGAAAGATTCTCAGGTAGATATCTACTAAATGGGGGCTGGGGGTGAGAGCCTGGGACAGGTCGGAGAAAAAGCTGGGCCAGCGGTGAGGGTAGTCCACAATAAATGCCAGTGATATCACCTGTCCCATCTTATTCCTGATGAAACTCCTGTCGGCAGCAGAAGAGGATCCCTAAAAACATACATCATTTCATGTTGAATTATAATGACCTGGTTGATTCAAGTTTCTAATAGAGCTTAACTTTTAAACTCTACTTTTGTGATTTTATTTTATTATCAAGTGATGCCTGGACCTATAAGGTTCATATTGGTTATTAGCAATTATGTCCAGTGGTTTAATAATTCAAACAATTTATACTATAGGTGGTCAGTTAAAACAAAGAGAAATTGAGAACTTCATAATGGTATAAAAAAGTACTGTATTAATTAATTAATTTTTTATTACCTGTAGCTGTAGATATTGACCTATCATGTTGCGGATCATCTGCTGGTCTTCAATGTTGACACTTGCATACCTTAACAAAAAAACATGTGTTTTCACAAGTTTTAATAAGGTTGTTGATATTCCATGATCTATTAATACTGTAGGTTTCATTAGAAACAGTTGTAAGTTATAGATAGCATCCATATTTCAGTAGATGTTGTTCAAAATAATAATAACATTTTATTCTGGAAATCAAGACAGATATTGCAGATACTGTATTTATTATGGGTTAGATTGAGGGGAACGTGTTATTTTATCACTGACCCTATCAAATGTACAAGAAATAGATCTTCAAAGGCATTACACATGTTTGGGCTACATCCATGATACATGTACAAAAGTTTATGCCCAGGAGAACATATTTCTTTTTTAACAGGTCCCCCTATCATCCTAATCTAATACATAACAATAATAAGAGCGCTTGAACAGGATAGGTATTCTAACCCTGGCATACCGGAGATTGAGAGGCGACATCATAAATGTTTATAAAATAATGAATAACCAACATGACCAGAAGGTAACAAAAGGAATCTTCGAGTTAGATACATCATCTAGAACAAGAGGACATGCACAGAAAATCCGGAAAAAACGTTGCAAGCATGATATCCAGAAATATTCATTTAGCTTTAGGGTTGTTGAAATCTGGAACAGTCTCCCCGAATTTGTTATTACATCGTCAATGATTAAAGACTTTGAAATTAATCTTGATACTCATTGGAAAAATCTTGAATTGAAATACAATCATTTGGCCGTCCATAAAGAAATCTCAGGAAATGACATTTAATAAATAATATTTTCTAAATACGTTTAAAATATATTAGAATATGGATAAAGAGGCAGAGTGTCTGCCTGCATCCATTATTTATCCTATTGTAGCCTATTGTAATACAATCCTCAGACCTCACCACCCAAATATTATAAAGTAAATGCCTTCCTGCTCAGGCCTATCATATCTATTTCGATTCTGGAACACCTCTTAAATCATACACACCTTTCCTTCAGGAAGTGTTCCACAACTTGTAAGCAGAAGAAACGAACATGGTCATTGCTGAAATATACAACAGAAGCTTGCATGTAAAAAAAAAACATTCTTATTATAACTCAGCTTTCTGTTAATTCCTTTCTATTGTTTGTCAGTATCTGACACAGTTATGGAATGTTCATGTAAACTCTTAAATGCTTAAATCATTATATCAGCTGAACATTAAAAAATGCATAAGTGCAGGTTTAAAAATTCCAAACCTACACAAAATCTTATAATTCAGTTTTTTTTTAACATTACACTGGAATTAATCAAATTAAGCTAATGTTCTGACACATACATGTATACATATATATATTTTACAGTTACAAGAATGTTTAAAGAAGTGATGATAAACATGAAATTTATAACCATTTATATAAAATATAATTTCACATCATTCTCCTTATAGACTGACCTACTGTAGTGTGGATTCATAAAGGATTCGGCGCAAAGTTTCCAACCATCGCCGACAGACTTCAGCTGCTCGAAATATTGCAAAGCCTGAACAGAAGAATGACAAGACCATTCAACAAAATACATCATATACATCATCAAGAATTCCAGTGCCATTGATTTAAGTGGCACATAAAATTGTCACCACTATCATCTTGATCGTATATATATCAGTAACTAAAATCAATACCGACACCATCTCCCAACTTCTGACAATTGATTGAGCTAAATCAACATATTTTGTCATAAGTCCTCTGAAATAAAGGTCTCTATCGTTGCTACAGCCCATTATATCTTTTTGTATATTATTTCATTAACAAGCAGGTCAGCACATTTGTACATAATGTAGCCATACAAGTGACATATATACCAACTAATGGCATGAATAAAGCCTTATAAAGCCTATGTTTACTAGTTTAGAACCTGAAGAAACAGGGATATTTCCGGGAATGTTGATTCCATTTCTTCAGTGGATGCAATTGTTGTTGTACACAAAAACATTTTTCTTAAAAGGCTTTGAACTTTCCATAGACCAAATAAAATGTATATGACCACTGGCAGTCAGACAACTGTTACTTCTGAAGACAGCCTATTAGAAGTAACCCTTTGTATGTCATCCTGGTACAAAATACTAACTTCTACGTAGACCAACTAGATAAGAAGAATGTCTCTTTAGCTCATTATTTGGTCAAGTGTAAGTTTAGTAATCCAGAGGTCCTGTATTCGACTCCTAGTGTCGGCATTATTAGCTGTTACGTATACAATCTACTCATATCCATCTTGCTATTTTGATTACCAAGTAACAATTCAATTTAATCCAAAATTAAAACGATGAGGTCAGAGGTGTTATTTTGTTGGATTATCTGAGTATGTACCCCAACTTAATAAAATAGCCAGCAGGTTAAAATAATTTAACTCTTACCCTGGCTTGAGTCTGTGGGTCTGCAGCAGGACTCAGACCCCTAAGGGCATCCTCATCCATGCTGAAGATGTATTGACACGCCCGCTGTCCGGTATTCTCAAAGGACCTGATTTCGTAGGTCTGTTGATTATGATATAATTCCCCAGTTGTGCATGCTAAAAATAAAGAGAAATTAAATAATGTAAACTTTACCTCCTGTGAAATCAGGATAGTCTGTTTATAGTGACCAACAATTTGATACTAAGGTCATAATAAGTTAAGTTTATTACCGGTACAGGATCAAGATCCTCTATACCGGACTCAAATAAATCTATGAAATCGAGGGCATATTGGCATAAACATCACCATTGATGGAGCCCCTGTACCATAATAATAACAACTTTATTTAAAGAGGGTTACACATTTAGTACAAGACTAATCTTCCATGCGGCCCTCAAACACATAAATATAAAAGTTCTTGAACCACGTTATACATTATATAAAAAATATATATACATATAAATTGCATATAAACCACACAGCAAGAGTGAAATTCATAAATAAATTTCAAATTCAGAATTCAGTCAACTTCTTCTTTTGATTAAATAAAATCAGCTTCTATTAATTTGGTACTGGATGTAGTTCTGTCGTCTCTAATTTATTACAATATGTATTACAAGAAGGATGCTCTCCGATACTCGACCTGTAGTTATTACCATTAAAAGTGTGCCATTTCAGTGTTTAATTGGTTTCAACGTGACCTATACCATGATCCATCACAAAATATAAACAACCGATGTTTCTACCAAAACAAATCTTATCCTACAGCATTACACAGACCACTGTAGCCGTATGTCACCGCCATTTTCGGTTTCTCGTGTTGATCTTGTAAGTGTAATGTGCCAAAGCCAATAGGAATAAACGTTATGATGAAACCTACCTCAATACCAGTATATTTATACAACAAATGTATTTCAATTCGACCGGCCACGTTTCGTCATACGGCAATCGCCATCTTGAATTTTGCAGATCCCGTTGACACGATATTTGAGCTTCGATTTTAATTTAAATATCTCGTTTAAATATGTACTTTTATCTTTTTTTCGGTTTTATATTTGAAATAAGATTGACCGTTTTCTATTTTATTGAACAATATTTTATCCTAAGTTTCTTAGCTTACACGAGATTTCGACGAGATCTTCCTTTTTCCTCGTGTTCCACCATGAAGGCCCGTGGTGATGTATGTAGTCTCCTAATAAAATACCTATTGATTGTACTTCACAGGGTTCTCCTTTAAAATTTCGCACTGAAACAGGTTTCGTTAACATATATTTAAGAGCTCTGTACCTTCGTGGTAGTTTATTGCACGTTCAATTATCATTAAATACCTCGAATTTCGACAACATGCTTCATTGATCATTCTAATTTCTATCCAAAAAAGACAGGTCGAGAGAAATAAAACTATAAAATTGAGCTCATGTATTGGTTATACAAATCACAAGGGTATCTTAATATACATTTTGTTTTATCAAACTAACATGCTTATCCTTTTAGTTTATAACATGTCGCCACCACGTTTGACCCATGTTAACCGGTAACCCCCCCCCCCCCCTCCTCCCATTACTGCTTCCTTATGATAAAACTTCCAACCACACTCAAAGGAGGGTTTGTCTCTTATTATAATTTTAAAAGGATATATTGTGGAGAGTAGGGGAGAAAGAATGATTGTGCTGTGACCCATAGCAGTAGAGCATATATACATGTGTATTTCGTTTTCAGACATTTTTCCCCCCAATATTTTATACAAGTGGTTAAGCGTTGGACTGAACTGACGTATATCTAGAGCTTATTTTAAATTTGCCTTTAGAAACATCTAAGTTTAAATGATTTGATAATGGAACAACCAGCCTGAAGAACTATCCAATGGCTATGGCAATAAAAAAAAACCAGCTATCTGTGATCAACCAAATCCAGATCTGCTACATACTCTCGTGTTTTTGACCTCAAAAGAAAAACCCAGATTAAGATATTTCCCATTACAAGTAGCAGAGCTGGACTGGGTCGTTCATCAGTGACCAGGAAACTCAACTGGTAGAACGTCCCTATAGAGTTTGGAGGGTCTGGAGTTTAAATCTCGGGCTGGCCATGCGTTTTCAACGCAATCACCAAATCACCAATTAACCCCCTTTATATAGCAACCTCTATTTTTTAAGGGTCAAATGCCATTTTAGGATGTCGAAACCCCCCCCCCCCCCCCATCCCCCCATATGGAGGTAAAGTTAATCTGAAATCATGTACTTGGCAAAGGGATACCCAAACCTGTAAATAATGTTGTCTTCGGGGCCTAGACTTGGAAAAAGTTCGGGAGGAATGTAGCAGAATAGGTCTGTGTCGTTCTCTGGCAAACAGGTAGCCCAATCGTCCTTAGACAGTTTAGAGTGTTCCAGGATGGAAATATCGGTTTGGCTATGCATTTCTCTTTCTCCTATTACACAAGCACATGCAGTACTATCAACTTGTATCGAAATTAAAAAAATGTAACTGGCCGGATTGTTCAAAACCATTATTCAGAGCACCACACAAGAAGCAATAAGAATAAAGCCAACATTACTTTCTAAACTTGAAATATGTCAATACTTTGATTCCAGTTTGATCACATTCTTTCCATTATTTCAGTTGACCGAATACAAAGTCATTGGGCGTATGTTGCCCACTGACAAGAACAGGACCCCTGCTCTATACCAGATGAGGATCTTCGCCCCAGACAAATGCACTGCCAAGTCTAGGTTCTGGTACTTTGTCACCCAGCTTAGAAAGATGAAAAGGACGCAGGGAGAAATTCTTCGTTGCCAGAAGGTATATATATATTCAAACATAAGTATGAGGTGTACAGTTCTACTAGGTAGCCTGTCACCAGGGTCTGTGGTAGTCAATTTAAGTCACAAGAACTCAAAGCTAATAATGTTTTAATTTTTGAGTTTCTTGTTTAGTTTGTATAATTTATCAAAATCTGCAGGCTTGTACTCTGGGTAAATAGTAAATCCCAGAAAACCAAACGGTTGAACCAGAGTTGCTCTTGTAATTTGATGCTGCTTTCAGGTGAACTTGAAAAGGTTAATTTAAAAACACAAAAACCGGTTGAACCGGATACACAAAAAGGGGCCCTGGAGCTGATATTAAAACCATCAAGTGAAACAAAGATTCTACCGGGGGTAATAAACAAATTTGAATCGTGCTGTGATCAAAACAATCAAATACAAACAATTTGCTTCAATTGTAGGCTGCACTAGTTTTACAAAGCTTGATCTCGTTCAGTATAACTGACACAAACTCAAACCAGCTGCTGTGATGTAAAATCTTAGGACACCTTATGATACTTCTGATTCATACTAATTTTAACTGAGCAGCTGTCTTATCACCTTCAATACAGTTAACTTTATATGCTTTTGTTTGATAGGACTTGTCAGATCATTCTGCATAACAATACTTAAGATTCAGCTCCTGTTTAGAATATTTAGAACTATGTTTTGAGCATTTGATAAACCGACAGTATTAGATATAGAATCGTTGTGGAAACAAACAAAATAATAAAAGACATCTTGTAAAATGATTATACTTTCACATTTAGTCAATAAAGTGCTCTTAGGTATTCGCCTATCAGGATTTGAAGTAAAGGTTTAAAACTATCACTCTGTACATCTTAAATCTAAGATGCATAAAGATAACATTTCTTTGGAACTTGCATGTTTCATAGACAGAAAAGATTTCCTAAGCTTAAGATCTTCAATATAGATTAATGCTGATAAATTTCATTGGATATGTGGGTGAAAAACTCTTTCACTCTCGGAAATTTCATAATGAGCTATACCAACCTTTTAATTGGAAGGGTTATTAATGTGTCTTCAGGGGTGAATGAGTTAAAACAACAGCAATATGTAATGATGCTTCCTATGGTGACATTAGGTGTTGACATGTATTTGCCACACATCTAAGTGTCAATGCATCTCTGTTTCTCAAAACAGGACAAAAAAACCTGGAATACCATAGGGAGTCTCTTAAGATGATACTAGGTTACTAGTTAATAACCATACCTATTTTGTTAAGATCTACGAGAAGAGGCCAGAGAAGATCAAGAACATTGGTATTTGGCTGCGTTATGTGTCTCGAAGTGGTAACCACAACATGTACAGGGAATACAGGGATCTGACAGCTGCTGGAGCCGTCACACAATGTTGTAAGTAATTTAAGAGTGGCTTTAATAAGTCATGTCTCGAAAGGTGAATTGTTTAAATTTGTACAGCAAGAATCCTGATAGCGGTAGAATATTAAAATAAAACTGAAGAATTGTGTTTCAGCCACTGCTATGATGAAGACTTAGGACACCTATGATTTCACATGATTTCAAATCCTAAGCGTTACCTCTACTGAGCAGTTTAAAATTTGTCTTGAAGATTCAAAACATATTGCAGCATTTATTGTCATTAACACTAAACACATTTAAAACAATATTTGTCAAATTTTGCCAACTACTAAATATATATTATATGATGATCAATATTGCGCACATTAACATCCAGTCCATGAAAAATACTGAAAACTACAGTCTCGAGACATCTTATTCTATTTGCACAGTCAATTAATCATTAAATTAGATTTTATTTAATTTTTAATTTTTTTTTTTAATGAAAGGATTTGTAATTGTGCAAGAGGGCGACTTTTACACAAACAACATTAGAGTAAATCATTAAGTAAGGAGAGCATTGAAGGAATAAGACACTGTAAACACTGCATGTCAAACTAAAGGCAAATGTTCAGTAGTTATTCTATAAAGAATTGATAGGTTTTTGAATTGTTATTTTGTGATACTGCTATGATGAAGACTTAGGACACCTATGATCACATTTGATATCAAACCCTAAGCGTTACCTCTACTGAGCAGTGCAAGATAATAAAGTGAATACAAAAGTTAAATATTAAAATATATATATTATTTTTTTTTGTCTGTATTAATCTGCATACTAAAACAACTGATACAAAACATTCAAATATAAATATGGCAGCCTGCATCAATTTGATAGACCAAGTCCACATTCGTTTCTTGCGAACCAAACTGTTGAACTGGTTGGACCAGAGTTCTTGTATGATATAAGGTTGGACCTAGTAATCTGATGCTGCTATCAGGTGAGCCTAGACAAAGCCTTGCAAGGCCTGCATAAGCATTTGCAGGTGCACCAGTACGTTTACTGGAAAATGTTAATTTAAAAACACAAAAACCGGTTGAACCAGATACACAAAAAGGGGCCCATTGAGCTGATATTAAAACCAATAAAAAGGGAAACAGATTCTACCTGGGGTTATAAACAAATTTGAATAGTTCTGTGATCAAAACAGTCAAATACAGACAATTTGCTTCAATTGTAGGCTGCACCAGTTTTACAAAGCTTATGTCGTTCAATATAACTGACACAAACTCAAACCAGCTGCTGTGATGTAAAATCTTAGGACACCTTATGACACTTCTGATTCAAACTAATTTTAACTGAGCAGCTGTCTTATCACCTTCAATACAGTTAACTTTATATGCTTTTGTTTGATAGGACTTGTCAGATCATTCTGCATCAACAATACTTCAGAATCGGCTCCTGTTTAGAATATTAAGAAATATGTTTTGAGCATTTGATAAACCGACAGTATTAGATATAGAATCGTTGTGGAAACGAACAAAATAATAAAAGACATCCTGTAAAATGTCTATACTTTCCCATTTAGTCAATAAAGTGCTCTTAGGTATTCGACTATCATGATTTGAAGTAAAGGTTTAAAACTATCACTCTGTACATCTTAAGTCTAAGATGCATAAAGCAGCTAGAAATTTGAAGGAAATGCACATCCTTTTCCAGGCTAGAATATATTTCTAACGTTGGCAGATTATGTGCAAAATTAAAATCAACCTGTCGCCTTTCTTGTCCCCTCATGACACAGGAAGTGAAACATGGATGAAACAAACTTCTTTAAATTTTTATGTTTTGATAAAAAAAAAAATGGTCAATATTTTTAATTTAAAATCATTGGTTGTCATCAGTGGGTTTTTTTCTGAAAGAAAATATTTTTTGGCCAACCACAAAATATTCATATTTTATGATTTTCAAAGCATGAAACACTGACTGTCTATATTCATTCTTTTATTTAATCAAACTAGAAAGATCTCTTTAAATAAAATCTATAATTTTAGTTAAGACTAATAACTAAAAGTTAGCAACTGTAAAGGTTTCTTTTTACTTTCCGATTCACATTTGTGCATAAAATGTGTTTTGTAATAAGGTGTAAAATGTATTCTCTGTTCTTCTTATTTATCTAAGCTGTCAGATTCATGTAGCTACAATACCATTTGAGGGAAATGCACATCCTTTTCCAGGCTAGAATATATTTCTAACGTTGGCAGATTATGTGCAAAATTAAAATCAACCTGTCGCCTTTCTTGTCCCTTAATGGCAAAGGAAGTGAATCATGGATGAAACAGACTTCTTTGAATTTTAATGTTTTGATATTTAAATCATTGGTTGTCGTGAGCGTTTTTTCTGAAAGAAATAATTTTGGCATTGGCAACTACAAACTACTCGTATTTCATGATTTTCAAAGCAGGATATACCTTCTTTGTTATGACATCAAAACTTAATAGATTTCTTTTCATCAGTTAGAATTTGGTTGAGACTGATAGCTAACCATTGGCACTGTGTGAAAGAGTTTCTTGTCATACTTCCTGGTACACATTTGTACATAAAATGTGTTTTGTTAAAAGGTTTGAAGTGTATACTCTGTTAATGTACATCTCTTAATTTATCTAAGCTGTCAGATTCATGTAGCTACAATACCATTTGAGGGAAATGCACATTCTTTCCCAGGCTAGAATATATTTCTAACAATGGTAGAAGATGTGCAAAATTAAAATCAACCTGTCGCCTTTCTTGTCCCTTAATGACAAAGAATGTGAATCATGGATGAAACAGACTTCTTTTAATTTTGGTAAAAGAAATATTGGTCATACTTTGATATTGGCAACTACAAACTACTCATATTTCATGATTTTCAAAGCAGGATATACCTTATTTGTTATGACATCAAACTTAATAGATTTCTTTTCATCAGTTAGAATTTGGTTGAGACTGATAGCTAACCATTGGCACTGTGTGAAAGAGTTTCTTGTCATACTTCCTGGTAACACATTTGTACATAAAATGTGTTTTGTTACAAGGTTTGAAGTGTATACTCTGTACATTTCTTAATTTATCTAAGCTGTCAGATTCATGTAGCTTCAATACCATTTGAGGGAAATGCACATCCTTTTCCAGGCTAGAATATATTTCTAACAGTGGCAGATTATGTGCAAAATTAAAATCGACCTGTCGCCTTTCTTGTCCCTTAATGACAAAGGAAGTGAATCATGGATGAAACAGACTTCTTTTAATTTTAATATTTTGATCTGAAAAGAAATTGTGTAAATGTAGTAGGTTTTCCTGAAAGGAAATGATTCTAGTCAATGTATTGTTAGGTTTTATGTAAAATATGGATATACATGTATTTCATATATTTTGAGCATTGGATAAATTGACAGTATTAGGTAACAAATTGTTGTGGGGAAAAAAACATCCTGTAAAACAACTATTCTTGTACATTAAAATGCTCAATTAGGTATTCACCTATGAGGATTTGAAGTAAATGTTTAAACTATCACTCTGTACATCTTAAATCTAAGAGATGCATGTAGCTACAATACCATTTGAGGGAAATGCACATCCTTTTCCAGGCTAGAATATATTTCTAACAGTGGCAGATTATGTGCAAAATTAAAATCGACCTGTCGCCTTTCTTGTCCCTTAATGACAAAGGAAGTGAATCATGGATGAAACAGACTTCTTTAAATTTAAATGTTTTGATAAAAAAATATTTGTCAATATTTTGAACTTAAAATCATGGGTTGTCAGCATTTTTCTCAAAGAGTATTTTTTTTGGCATTTGCTGCTAAAGTATTCATATTTCATGATCTTCATAGCAGGATAGATCTTCTTTATTTTTCGTAACGAAAAGATCTAGAATTTTGGTAGAGACGGATATCTAGCACTTTAATAGCGCCTTGTAAAGGTTAACATGTTTTGTTGTATAATTTGAAGTGTATACTTTGTGCATCTCTTATTTACATTTGCTGTCAGATGCATGTAGCTACAATACCATTCAAAGGAATTGCACATCCTTTTCCAGGCTAGAAAATATTTCTAACGTTGGCAGATTATGTGCAAAATTAAAATCAACCTGTCGCCTTTCTTGTCCCTTAATGACAAAGGAAGTGAATCATGGATGAAACAGTGTTGTAAAATGTCTATGCTTTCACATTTAGTAAATATAATGCTCATATACATGTATTTGCTTTATATCAGGATTTGAAGTTGGTGTTTAAAACTACTACTCATGCAACTTCAGTCTGAACAGTAATATGCATGAAGCAACAAGTCATATGAGGGAAATGCATTTCCTTTCCCAAATTAGAACAAATTTTGTGTTGGCAGAAAATGTGCAAAATCAAAATCAACCTGTCGCCTTTATTGTCTCGTTATGGAAACAACTACTGCTGTTTATCAGTCCCCCAACACTGGTATTACTGGGGATCACCTTTTGGCCAGTTAAAAGTCAATATGTCATTTTCCTCCATACTTTACAGCAGTTTCTTATTTTTGCAGACCGTGACATGGGAGCCAGGCACAGGGCTCGATCTTCTACCATCCAGATCATCAAAGTACAGGAAGTGGAGGCTAGCAAGACACGCAGGTCCAATGTCAAACAGTTCCACGTAAGTTTAGAAACAATTTCAAAGACTACATGTGTTGCTTACTAGTCATGAATCTGAAAGATTCAAAAGCCTAATTTAGAACAAAGATTCAAGGCTCAATGTAAAAGAATATAAGCCTTTCCCAGATTAGAACATATTTTCCAAGAAAGAATATCAATTTCTGTTTTGATCAGATGAATGTGCAATATAGCCTTAATTTGAAATCTTTAGATAGATCATGGTTCAAGTTCCTGTTGCCTGTTATATTGAATTTAATGTAACAAATGTATCTTAAATGTTGAATATGGAATCATTTCATGATGTCAATACCATCAAATAAATAGAGGAAGTTATTTTCTTGTAAATGTTCAGTCAGTTATTGCAAATTTTGTAACTTTTTTGAAAGAAACTTCAGGCAAAATTGTTTGTTTTACAGAACTCGAAGATCCGATTCCCATTGACACACAGAATCCAGGGAAAGCTTCACGCCCCAAGATTTACTACAACAAGGCCTCACACTACATTTTAATTGAAGCTTGTTATATCCTGTCAATAAATATAAGTCTGGGAAACTAACTTTTGTTGTGTCATTCATTAGCTCACCTGGCCAGAAGGGCCAAGTGAACTTATGCAGTGGTCCGTCCGTCGTCCGTCCTGCATCAACTTTTTACTTTAAAACAACTTCTTCTGAATAACCAAGAGGCCCAGGCTGATGATATTTGGCCAGTAGCATGCTGGGATGAAGGGCTACCAAGTTGGTTCAAATGAATGACCTTTGTCCATTTTTAAGGTCACATGGGTCAAATATAATAAATTCTTTCAACAACTTCTTCTGAATAACCGTACGGCCCAGGGACATGCTGGGATGAGAGGCTACCAAGTTTGTTCAAATGAATGACCTTGACTGATATATCATGCCTTTTGCTTTAGCTGATGGATTCAAGTTATAAGAGACCTATACTATAGTCATGGTTAATTCCTTTGAAAATGTAAAGAAATTGACCAACATAATGGTTTAACTTAATGAACCACTTGCTGCTGACCATAGCATTTGGAATGGTATTTGCACATTGTATACCGACATTCATTTATACTTGTTTCATCAAAACATTCCTTTCTTCAGGATCCATACCCAGACGAGACAAATTTTGTGCAATCGCAATGACAACTCTTTATCTCTTAAATATGTAGGGGATTAATAAGAATAAAGGCCTGTGGCGAAAATATCTCTTGGAATAAAGAAATAGAACCTCAAAGCCATTTGTTGTGAAGGCTGTAGACGATTCACATTGACGATGGGGTCAAACTTTTGACTACTTGTGTAAGGAATGAGATACATATCGGGCAAAGACTTTTGTAAGTTACTATATTAATTGGAGGAAGAAGCTGAAGGTCCAAGCGATGGACCACTTTGTAAAAAATGTTCACCAGTATGCCGAGATATTAAGGTGAAAATATTAGATTCAACAATGTAGGACCAAAATACTATTTATTCTTACTAACGAAACGGTGTAACACTCATTGAAACACATTTACATTTACATAGACTTGAGCAATGCCATGCTTAGTCTGCCATATGCTATATTTAGCTCACCTGTCACTAAGTGCCAGTGGCGAGCTTATGGTATTTATACGTGACGCCTCTGTTGTCATTGTTTATCTTTGAACGACTTTTTGAAAACTGAAAGACAAAGGGTCCTCCAATTTGCCAGTAGGAGTGAGATGGAGTGCTATCAGTTTCCTCTATAAATGACCTCGTCCTACTTGCAAGGTCACAATGGTCAAACATGTTAAAAAGTTTCAAAGAATCAAAAGGTTGAAAGCCACGATACTTTGATATGTAGACCAGCAGTGTGAACCTTTTTCTAATATAACATGCTTTAGGTCAAAGGTCTACTTTGAGTACTAGCTGGGGTCAAATGTCAACAGGCAATTATTGGTTAACACTTTCCTAAAGAAGTTTACAGGCCTGTGATATTTAAGCAGTAGGTACATGGAATGAAGTGCCATAAAGTTTCCTCATAAATTTATATAACCTTCACTTTCTTTGAAGGTCAAAGGGGTCCCTTGTTCATTACTTTGAAATGGGTTAAATCACTGCCCCTGGGTCATAACATTAAACTATGCAAGTGTTTGACATGAGGGGAAAAATACAGACAAGCAACCAAGATTTCCAAGGGCCCCTCATTCATGTGTGTCATAACTTGGAAAAAAAGTAAATATCCCCATCATATGAATAACAATGTATATATATGCTTACTGGCCAAGAAAAACATAAGATCGGAAGCATGCTACCAGAAATAACCCTGGACTCTGTCTCCATCCTTGAGAACACAGTCATAGAGTGATATAACCATATAAACAAATTTCAACCAGATTGGCTATGAAACATTTTTGGGACCAAAGAGGCAGCTGGTCCAACATGGGAAAATAGTTGTATCATTTAATGAGAATCACTTGCCTGGATTTCTATACAAAGTATCAATGTTGCCATGCCATGGAACATTTATTGCAGGAATCAATATTTTAGTAAAAGATGTTTAAATTTGTGACAGCAGATTTATTGAAAACATTAATTTACAGTAGGTAGGTTTCTTTTTTCAACTTGTACGCTTGACAACACAACTCCTGTCAAACATGAAATCTGATGATATGGCCCACTTGTGGTCCAAACACCATAAACCCTGTTGACACGGTCCAACATCAGTCCATAGGACCAGGTCTTGTGTCATCCAACAACACGACATCTGATGGCACAGCTCCAATTGTGGTCCTGACACCACAAGTCCTTACGACAGGGTCCACTTGTTGTCCAATAACAGTCCTGATGACATGGTCCACTTGTCCAACATCAGTCTGTATGACGTGTCGCCCAACAGTACGACGCCTGACGACACAGTCCTCTTCTGGTCCTAACACCAAAAGCCCTGATGACACGGTCCACTTGTTGTCAAACAACAGTCCTGATGACAACACCCCCTTGTTCAACATCAGTCTGAATGACGTGTCGCCCAACAGCACGACGCCTGATGACACAGTCCTCTTCTGGTCCTAACACCAAAAGCCCTGATGACACGGTCCACTTGTTGTCAAACAACAGTCCTGATGACAAGACCCCCTTGTTCAACATCAGTCTGTATGACGTGTCGCCCAACAGCACGATGCCTGATGACACAGTCCTCTTCTGGTCCTAACACCAAAAGCCCTGATGACACGGTCCACTTGTCAAACAACAGTCCTGATGACAAGACCCCCCTTGTTCAACATCACTAGTCCTGATGACACAGTTTATCATAGGGGTTTTTTCAGGCCGATACACATAGTGTCTATTTCAATGCATAATCATAACATTTGTTCCTCTTCATAAATAATCTTAAGAAATACAAATATCAACTATAACTATGAATGTAATAAGAGACTGTTTCCAGTTTCTCCCCAAAGACATGAGCAATGAGCACTCTTTTTGAACACTCGACAGCATCTGTAATAAGTTATATCATCACTTGGAATATTGAAAAAAAGTTGGGCTTCATCATTCCATGTTTGAGCCAAGCTGTAGTTTAAAAGTCACTGTCATGGGTGTGGTAGGATCTGCTACATAAAGCTCCTGTCCATCAACCAGTCCTAGATCTGCAACATCAATCCACAGTGCGGTATTAGTATGAATAGATATGTAGTTTGCTGCAATGTCATTATTTAAAGTTATAAATGTAAAACAACAAAAGATATTTGTGTTGGTTACAAAAATATTTATGCTTACAACCAAATATAAAGCAAATCACTATAGTACTACTAGAAAGCCTTTTTTTTTTAAATCAGCAAGTTCTGTACAATAACACAAGCCAAGGGAGACAATCCATCTATTTGTACAGTGTACATACCTTTAAGAGTTAGTTTTAGGTTTGGCTTCGTTCGTTCCTCTATAGATTTCACAGTTTGCATATACAATGTCTTATTCATTCCGTTCATAGACGTTGTCATTCCTGGAGATTTCATTTGACTGCACATAAATAAAAAGAATGCAACAGTTACTATGAATTAAAGAAAAAACACAAGCAAATTATAATTGATATTAGAACAAGAAATAAGGGATTTGCTCATAGGTAATGCTTATCTCAAATAAAATTAAAATGTTGAAAAACTAGAACACTGACAGGTCAGTAAGGGCTTCGTCTTGTGGCAATATATCCCCCATAATCAACAAGAAGCGATCTGCCCATATAGCTGAGCTTGACGTTTGACATTTGGACTTCAAAAAGAATTGCAAGGAAGCAAAATATACATTTTACATGTACTATGATGTGAGTCTAGTTTCCTTCCACCTCCATATTTGCTGGGCTAACAGAAATGTAAATACCACTGCAACACTCACTGGTTAGCTTTGATTTGTTTTATTTCACCTTATATACCTCCTCCATCAAGAGCCAGGGTCAAAGTCAGAGATCCACTCTGTCTTTGACCTTTGGACCCAAATGACCTTGACCATTAATCCAGTGACCCTGATCTTTGGTCAGTTGACTAATTCTTTAATTCAGACCAACTTTACTTCTTAATATCATAACAAAATGTTCATCAGTGAAAAATACAAAACTTGACCTTGACTCTTTGTACCCCGTGACCTGGACCTAAGGTCAGTTGACTCTGTGTTAAGTTCTGAACAACATTGCTTCATAATGTCATAATAAAATGTTCATCAGGGAAAAGGTACAAAATTTAACCTTCACCTTTGATCCAGTGACCTTGACCTTTGGTCAATTGACTCCTTGTTCAATTCTGAGCAACATTGCTTCAAAGTGTCATAGCGAAATGTTCACCAGTGAAAAGATACAAAATTTAACCTTGACCTTTAACCCAATGACCTTGACCTTTGGTCAATCGACCCCTTGTTTAATTCTGATCAACTTTGCTTCATCATGTCATAACAAAATGTTGACCTTGACCTTTGAACCTAATGACCTTGACCTTTGACCTTGAATTTTACCTCAATGTGTATTTTTGTGAACTGAACATCTTGACCAAGTTTTATGTACATCGGTCCATAGATGCCAAAGTTATCAGCCAGGAACAAAATTGGTGGACAGACAGACAGACAGACAGAGTGATTACTATAGGGCACCCGTATCGGCCCTAATAAATGGTACAATTCTACTGAAGTAAAATTTGTATTGCTTCCTGCAGTAATAATTGAATTACCCATGTGCGCATTGAACAAGAAGACATTTTATTTCCTTATTGAGTAATAGACATCCAACCACTCCTGAAAAATTCTATAAAATTACACAACCACTCTGTAAAACGAGCATTAACATATTATTTTACAATGAGAGTTGATATTCCAAGCAAATAACCATGGAAACTTACTATTCTTGACTTTCAATGAGGTATGTGAGAATATCTTGCAGTTTGTCAGTCTCAGAGAAATTCAGGGTCTGTGGTATACTGCTACAGGCCATACAGTCTTCCTGCAATAAATACACAAGTTACCTTAATGACATGAGAAATTACAAGTTACAATTTATTCTGTCCCTAACCCTCGAACTCATATACGAGGAACATCGTCTATATATGAAGGTAAACATTTTTATTATACCGCTGTATTCTAACTTATATCTCCACATGTGAATGTATGTATTTTTGCTATAAAATTATTTTAAATTTGA
The DNA here is from genome assembly GCF_002113885.1 of Mizuhopecten yessoensis. NCBI lineage: Eukaryota > Metazoa > Mollusca > Bivalvia > Pectinida > Pectinidae > Mizuhopecten > Mizuhopecten yessoensis. The sequence continues at coordinate 132,034 of NW_018403786.1, read as the reverse complement.
TAGTGATGTAATAGTTAATATTTTAAAATGACAGTATCAAAAAAATGCTACAAAAACCTGCGTTTGACATTACCAGTTTTATTTTATTTATATAATGAATTGCATTGTTAGTGTTTTCTTATGATAAAATGGGAATGTACAAATCTGTATGTAACATTAAATTTGTCATTTTAAGAAAGTGTCATTGATTTTCACCTAGTATCTATTGAACCCAGAATGTTACAAACAAGATTTTTTTTCTTTGCTATAAAACATTTAACAATTCCTTTAAACACATGTATTTGCATATGTATATATATATGTAATATATGTATATATATGTATATATATGTATATATATGCATATTTGTTATGTAATTCTTTATAAAATAATAAGAATATAATTTTGATTCATACGAAATTGGTATTTTTTTTGTTGCAGAGTAAGATTTAGATATACTCTAATGTTCAGTATACTTATATGATGAGGCCATGTTAAATGGAAAATGATACAGACTTGGCTACTGTACCATTTTGAGAACTGGGAAACAATAACTTTTCCCAAAAAAATCTATGATCTGTTTTCACCCATTACAAGCATTTTACAACTTTTTGGTTAACACACACAATAGATTTTTTTTTTATATTTTGTTGTTTTGGTGGTTTCTTTTGGTCAAAAACAAATAAATGATAACTAACTTTGCACTCCATAAAAGTGTTTGCTTGTCTTTCAGATGTAGTTACCTGGTATATGGAATGATCAAGTTTTTTTTATGGTTCTGAAGTATGGCAAATATTAGTTTAGTTTCTATTTCAGTGGGATGACAGAATGTATGCATTGCAAGATGGATATCTAACATTGAAGGTTGATAAATATTCACAAATATTAACCATTTAAAAGGATGCAAATAATTTATCTTTGGGGAGTGTTTGGTTTGCTTGTGTTTAACGTCCTATTAACAGCTATGGTCATTTTAGGAAGTGCCAGGTTTTGGTGGTGGAGGAAAGTTCCCGGAGAATAAAACAACGACGTACGTATACCGCCAGTACTGGCGACTGTCCCACGTAGGTCTCGAACCTGCGACTCAGTGGTGGAGGGCTAGTGGTAGCAGAATGACAGACGCCTTAACCACTTGGCCACCGCGGCCCCCTCATATCAGTATACTGGGGGAGTGTGCATAGGAACATTTATACAAGGAGACAAGACATACAAACCTTACGCATCGCCTCAAAGGTGTAAGTATAGATCCCATCGGTATCACTGAAGTTCATGTAGTTACTGAGTGGTAAGCAACAACTGGAACAAAACCAAAACTTTCAGCAGGAATACAAGAATACAGAATGTGTGAGTGAAAAATATTCTGAAGTACCACCTGTTACAACTTGCGGTGTTATGACCTAAATATATTACGACTCTAAAGGTGAGGACCTGAAAGAGGTTAGGACCAGAGAAGTTAGGCCTGTAGAGGTAGGGGCCTTATAGGTTAGCCTAGGACTGGGGATGTATCGGAGGGGCAGATACCTAAATGCCTGAGAGGTTAGGACCACAAAAGTAGGGACCCAAGAGGCTAAGCCTGAGAAATACCCGAGTGGTTAGGACTTGTGAGATGACAACAGGTGAAGTTAGGACCCGAGAGGTTAGGCTTGGAGAGGAAGGGACCTGAGAGGTTAGGACCCCCAGATGAGGACCTGATACATAACTTAGGACCTGAGTGGTTAGGACCTTGTGAGATAACAACAGGTAAAAATTTAGGACCAGAGAGGTTAGTACCTTCAAAGTCTAGGACTGAGAGGTAAGGATTAGAGAGGTACCCAAGAAGTTAAGACCAAAGAGATAAGCACCTGTAGAAAGTTAGGTCTAAAGAAGTTAGAACCTTAAGGTAGGGACTGGAAAGTTTCAGACCCATGAGATTAGAACTTGTAAGGTAAGGACCAGAGAGGTTAGGACCTCAGGCTGTGTAACTAGAGTGGTCCCCATCTCTAGAATATTGACTTGGATGTTGGATTTCGACAAATTTCAACTTTATAGAAGTATCAAATAAAACACTTTCAGAAAAGGAGTTAGAAATCAATGAAAAAGGACATGGATTGAATGTTCTGCTTTACTCAGATGTAATCATATATTCACATGGATACCTTTTCCTGAAATTAAATCTAACATTAGATGGAGTAAGGAATCACTTAGTCTGACATGAAAAACATCTCTTTATAACACTAAAACTGATTTAAGTCTATTGATCTGTAGTGTATGATCATATCATAAAATTCACATACATTAGCCTCCTTTGAGAATCACATACATCAATAAACACTAAATAATTTGTGTAAAACAAGTCTACCATTTCAATCAACATTAAAGCTTACCTTGTGGCTATTTTGAATACCTCTGTTGCACAGGCAGCTGATAAAAAGAATAAATTAATATGGAAATTTTAAAACATCTTTCAGCATGTACCGGTAACTTGAGACTTAAATATGCATAAGCTAGACACCTGGAACATTTTTTATCATGTGTTTGTAACATTAAATTGTTCAACTGTGGCTAAGTTGATCTTTTGAGGATATATGAGAACCACTGATATGCAGATTTTATAAGAAACTAAATGATGTTCTTAAAATGTATACTTTTGAAATTTTTTGATATTTCCTTTTTTTCATTACTGACCAAGATGTTTTAATAGCTGTTTTCTGTTTGGTAATCTTAAATACTGTCACTTTCGAAGAGTTTTCGATTATGTGAGACATTTTACTCCTTACGTTATACCTTCATCTTACCTGCAATAAGTGCATTTGTTGATGCTACAGCTGGAATAATTCTTTTTACAACACCTGATTGAAAATAAAATAACATTGATTAGCTTATTCTATGAATGTTTACAGTCAAACTTGTCTTAACGGTCACCTGTCTATAATTACATAGGTCAGGCTAGTGGACCATTTTTCTCCCACCATTGAGATAATTTTACCAGTTGACTTTTCTCTTTCGACCCCTAGCATGTGGAAAGAAACAATACAATGACCTCATGAGAACAACAGATATGACATCACAATCAGCTTACGACAGATGTGCCAATCAGGATGAAAAAATAGATATCAAGTGTTTACAAACATATGACAGAGAGTTGACAGAAAAAGAATTATTTGCTTCAAAAAAGGTAAGCCTTTAAAAAGCTCAAACCTCTGGGCTCCTCTGTATGTGTATGATTAACCATGTGTTAACCTGTAGGTTACACCTGTGACTTAAAACTTCTCTGCCCTCTGGTGACTAACCTTGTATTAATCTGTAGGTTATGCCTGTGATTTTGAACTCGTCCGCCCTCTTGTGGCTTACCTTGTATTAATCTGTAGGTTATGCCTGTGATGTTGAACTTGTCCTCCCTCTGGTGACTTACCTTGTATTAATCTGTAGGTTATGCCAGTGATTTTAAACTCATCCGCCCTCTGGTGACTAACCTTGTATTAATCTGTAGGTTATGCCTGTGATTTTGAACTCGTCCACCCTCTGGTGGCTTACCTTGTATTAATCTGTAGGTTATGCCTGTGATGTTGAACTTGTCCTCCCTCTGGTGACTAACCTTTTACATGTATTAATCTGAAGGTTATGCCTGTGATGTTAAATTCGTCTGCCCCCTGGGCACCTCTGTATGTGTATGACTTACCCTGTGTTAATCTGTAGGTTATGCCTGTGATGTTAAATTCGTCTGCCCCCTGGGCACCTCTGTATGTGTATGACTTACCCTGTGTTAATCTGTAGGTTATGCCTGTGATGTTAAATTCGTCTGCCCTCTGGGCTCCTCTGTATGTGTATGACTTACCCTGTGTTAATCTGTAGGTTATGCCAGTGATGTCAAACCCGTCTGCCCCCTGGGCACCTCTGTATGTGTATGACTTACCCTGTGTTAATCTGTAGGTTATGCCTGTGATTTTAAACTCTTCTGCCCGCTCTACACTTTTCTCTAAGATCCACTTGATATGTGTTGGGTCATCCCCATCAATCTTCACCCCATCTGTAGTAAGATGATGAAACACACTTAACATGCAATATTGCTGGTAAATAAGATTAACTAATGAACATTTAAGCATCTTTGTTAAAGTGTCATAACATATCACTGATTAAACATTATTATCATAAACAAGAGGCCCAGAGTGCCTGTATTGCTCACCTTGATAATAAAGCAACTATGGAAAATTATATTATTGTATATAACAACTCAGAAACACCTGTCCATGATTAAAATCCCTCCAAATGAACTGATGGAGAAGGACTTTAAATATTTGTTATGATATTCGTCCTACTGGACCCTTCCCCTTTGCTTCCAGAGGGACCACTCTCTTTGTTTAAACAATTTAAGTACCCCTTGCCAAATGATGCTCTCTCTGGACCAAATTTGGATAAATAACTCCAATTATATGAAGGAGAAGGATTTTAAATATTAACCTCAATTTACCCTATAGCAACACCCCCACCCCCTACCCTCCAATTCCTCCAATCAAACAGAAGGAGATGGATTTATATCATTTAATACTACATTCCTCCTCTTGAGCCTCGCCCCTCTGCCTCACATTCTCCCTTACAACAAAATTTAGTCCCCCTTGCCCAAGGATGCTCTGAACCAAATTTGGTTGCAATCCCTCCAATTGCACAGAAGAGTAAGGATTTTAAAGATTTACCTCAAATTCCCTTATTGGGCCATACCCTCCGTTTATACAAAATTTAGTCCTATTTGCCCAAGGATGCTCCAGGTCAAATTTGTAGAATTTCCAATGGTACAGAAGAAGAAGGATTTTAAAGATTTAAACTTAAAATTTCCCTAATGGGCCCCGTCTCTCAGTACCCAGAGGGGCCACACCCTCTGTTTCTACAAAATATAGTCCCCTTTGCCAAAGGATTTTCCAGGCCAAATTTGGAAAAATCCCTCTAATAGTACAAAAGAGGAATTTTAAAGGTTTAAACCTCAACTTCCCCTAATGGGTCCTGCCCCTCTGCACCCAGAGGGGCCACACCCTCCGTTTATACAAAAATTAGTTCCCTTTGCCCAAGGATGCTCCAGGCCATATTAAGTCAATATTCATAAAGCTGTTCAGGACTTGCAGCGTTTTAAAGGAAAAGTTGATGGACAGACAGACACTGCAGTACGGCAAAAGCTCACCATAAAACATATATTTGGATTACTCATAAAATATTTGATATACATCTTTTATCTATTTGTTTTGTGTTTCACCTTAATGTGGCAAAAGGATCTGAGAAAATCTTTTGCAAGAAATATATAAGATTTGGTATGCAAAAATAGATAAACATCGTCAATACTGATAACTTATTTTGTGGTGTACCTGTAAAAAAGTATTGTCTAAATTATGCTATTTAGACAATAGACTTTCAGTTTAAGTCGTAACATAAATTTAAGATTTGTTTTTTCAACAAAAAGTATTTGTCTCTCCTGATTTTTATAATTGAGCTGACAGCAGAGGAAATTGTACAATTTCCTACAGTCAGAATAAATATGTGTATCTGTGTGTATCTGATAGGTCAATATGTATATCATCTTTTAATCTCAAGGTGAAGGTCACAGTGACGTAAATAAAGTGGCCTTTGAACTAGCTAGAAGTAAATGTCACTGTGACCTAATTACAGCTTACTGTACATTCTGTGGATGAGAAAGTTATACTTAAAGTTTCTTCTAGACATGTTCAACATTTTCAAATGTACAACACCAATGTCAAACAAAATACACTTCGATAGGACAAATAAACGTATGGCACCAAAACATGACTTTGAGCTTTTACAAAAAGGCAATATTGTATACCTCCAAATGGTTCCTCTTTTGGCCAAAGAAGAATCCTGACATATTCTATACAGTGTTCGGGTAATCTTGGAGTATGTGCAATGGTACAGAGGGGGAAATTCACCTGTAATATAAAGAAAAGCCAATCATCACCAAGACTTTTCTTGGTACATATGTCATTAAATCATTTCAGGAATATGACAGAGAAACCTGTGTAAAATGGAATGACACTGCGACCAATTGGTTGGAATCTGGATTATAATACACAGGTTTCCAGATTACTCAGTGTTTGTTTTTGAAATGTAGGAAGACGTCTTTAAATGTCAAGACTCAAATCTGGGTCACTGGTTGGTCGCCTGTTTTTCTGAAGATCTTTGGAAATTAAAATTCTCCAAGGGGAAAACCTTGGCAAGAAAATGAGATAACATACTGCTTTATAATAATAGACAAAATGCATCTACCTGTGGTGGGTACAAGTCTAGAGTACAATCCACACAAGCTGTCATGCCAGGCAATATGACCCTGGCATTACCCCTGAACCCCTCCGTTCCCCCATCAATCAGTGGTATCACAGTGCTCTGGTCCAGCTCGCCATCCTCGTAACTCAACATACTGACCTTAAACAATATTAGTATCAATTTAAAAATTGCATGTTTTTTACAAACAAGAGGCCCAATGGGCCTGCATCGCTCACCTGGTATTAATCTCACACTTGTAATCTTAAAAGTGGACTAAAATACAGCTACAGGCAGAATATCAGTGTTTGATTCATAAGAACCTATTAAAAGATTTAAACATATGACGCCTGTGACCTTGAATGTCGAACAAGGACATCAGGTTGAAAGTGGATCAAGGTCATTCATTTGATTAAACTTGGTAGTCCTTCATCCCAGCATGCTACAGGCCTAATTTCAGTACCCTGGGCCTTTTGGTTATTGA
>NW_018403786.1:99024-122918 GCF_002113885.1 Mizuhopecten yessoensis | reverse complement strand
GTAGCCCTTCATCCCAGCATGCTACAGGCCCAATATAAGTACCCTGGGCCTTTTGGTTATTGAGAAGAAGTTGTTTGAAGATTTTAAGACAACTGACCCCAGTGACCTTGAAAGTTGGTCAAGGTCATTTATTTGAACAAACTTGGTAGCCCTTCATCCCAGCATGCTACAGGCCCAATATAAGTACCCTTGGCCTATTGGTTATTGAGAAGAAGTTGTTTGAAGATTTTAAGACATCTGACCCCAGTGACCTTGAAAGTGGGTCAAGGTCATTCATTTGAACAAACTTGGTAGCCCTTGATTCCAGCATGCTACAGGCCTAATATCAGTACCCTAGGCCTTTCGGTTATTGAGAAGAAGTTGTTTAAAGTAAAAAATCTGTACTTTCCCATAGATAATTTCACCATTCACATTTACTACCTATATATACTATCTGCTGTGCATGAATATTTGCTGTAATGGTAAATTCACCCTCAGTGAAGAGGGCAAAAAAGGTGAATAAAAAATGTGGGTGAATATATTTCCTGATATACAGCAACACATGTTCTAAAAGCATTGTCATTAATATATATATAAATTTATTAAAATGAAAACAGAAAATTAACAATAATGTCAGAAGTTAAATAATTTCCATGGCTTTAAGTTTTACCACATAATTAAATATACTTAGTTAGTCAGAATATTTTAACTTGATATGAGGGAAAGGGGATCAAATATTTAGAGATGCAATGCCTCATTTAAATATCGACCCTTGTATGATGAAGTAATATAATAAATTAGTACCAGCATTCCGTTCATCCACCTCCTGGCCACAATGGAATCAAGACCACACACAATGATATGGAACTCTGAAATATATCAACAATATGACAGAAGAATTACAATTAACTATACACAGAATAAAATTCAGACAGAATAATAATTGACATAACCATGTCATCTTCTATTTCAAAAGTATCATATTAACTCATTCACCCTGAAATTTCATATAAATGAACTACTCCAACCTTTGAATTGGTAGAGTTCAAATGTTTTTTCAGGGGTGAACAAGTTAATGAAGAGTAAAATCGAATAAAAGAATCAAAGAGACAACACACTTGTTGATTCTTGAGGAGTGTGTAGAACTGTAGATTACTAGTCAGTAAACCTTTTGAGTATAGACAACATTACCAAGGAATACTTAAGTATTTCAATAGTTCATTTTATGGTAATTGAAATGAAAACAAACTCTCACCTTAAATGAAACAAGTTACGAATGTTTCTGACATATGTACTTGACAAGTGACAGAATGTGATGGAGCTTCAACACTTATTTACTTACTTCTATAAAACGATTCATCAAAATCCTGTATTTTGCAGTTATGACTGGAAATAGTTAAGGAATCGTAATTTTCAAGTTAGCAACAATTATCAGTCATTAATGTACCCTCATGATTCCTTACACTAATCGGGAGTGAGCTAAAAACCAGTTACATATTGATTATAACAATGTATTATACTGAATTCTTATGTTCTTGTGGTTTAAACATATTGGTTATAACAATATTTGCAGACTTAGTATGGTAATAAAGATATAGTTATGAATCCATTTTTATTAAGGATACGGCTCAACTTTACATCCTGGGACCCGGTTGTTGATAAACTCTGCAGCTACCTCTGCCTTTGATCGTCCAACATCTTTTCTCCTGAAATATCAAGAATTTTATTTAATATCAACTACATATGTATATCCAGAGGTCAAATTTTGAAAGCAAGTATCAAGAGATATGCCATTCACTTTCTTTGGTGTGTTGGCACTACATCAATATAGGATATCTTTTGAACTGTCTGCGATTGATGAATGTATTATCAAATGTTTTTGAAAGGAATGGTATTTTATGACCTTTATCAATAGAACTTGCTATTAGTCACACACAATGTATTACATGTCAGCACAGGAAAGTATTATAGGCCACTCAAACATACACTAAAGCTATTGGTGATTTACCTGAACAGAAACTGTCGGTTGAGATTTGAAAGGTCTATGGTATCCATGTCGATCACAGTGATGTTCTGGAACCCCATCAAAGCCTGAAAAAATACAATGAAAATTACTAATCAATACCAACAACAGATTAAAGTAGATAACAACAACTGTATTAAATACAAGTTGTAATTAATTATAGCTGGGTAATCAATAAGTCTGGTCTCTGGGTACTAGGTTATTCTGTGGTTTCACTCTAAATGTAGGAAGACCTTGTTTCCAGATACCAATCTCACGTATATAAAATCTGTATAAAATGGGGGATCAGCTTTACACCAAACAATGGTCAGATGTAGCAACCAAAGCTAAAAACACTTTTTTCCAACTGTTCCTTAATGAACATTGGTGGGTTTTTGTATATTTTATTATTTTATTCATTTTATCATTAGTAATTAATTTCATTTTCTACTTTCCTTTTATTTGTCAAACTTTGGCTTAGAAATGTGAAACCTTGAAAATATTCCTCTATTCCTCATAAACAATCTTTAGTTGCATTTATTATTCTATAAAACAACAGATAGTTGCTTCAAGCTATCATATTTTATTCATTATGATCATTAGTATTTAATTTATTTATTTTTTTCTACTTTCCTTTTATTTGTCAAACTTTGGCTTAGAAATTGGAATCCTTGAAAATATTCCTTCATTTCTGATAAACAATCTTGAGTTGCATTTACTAATCTATGAAACAACAGATAATTGCATCAAATGATATGGTGGTGACTTCAACACCAGGCACTGATTATGTAACTACTGCACAATTGAATGTTTAAATGATGTAATGGTGGCCTCACCAGGTCCTTCAGGAGTTCACATCCCAGACCTCCAGCTCCTATCACCAGGATCTTACACACCTCCTGTAGAAATGGCAAAGCCTGTTTGGGGAGAAGACAAAATTATAAATTCACACAAGGGCATTAAAGTAAGGGGCACCATCAATTTTAGATACATATTTATATCATTGTTGCTATCATGAAATCTTTGGTTAAGTCTTTTTCTATAGTGTTTCATAAATATAATTTCTCACACTGCATTTTGCAATATTACAGTGGTTTTAAATTTGTGTATGGTACCTCAGAACTTGGTTCAAAATCTGGATGGGCAAATGGTCCACCTCTCTCCAGAAACTTCTGCACATGATTCCAGCGACCGGGCCAGTTAGAATCCATTATGAAGTTATCTGTAAATAAACGTAATAAATACTAACTATTGCAGCAAAAAAAAATCAAAAAAATCACATAAACAGTGTTGGAGGCCAAAATATCAAAGTCTCTGAATACAATTATCTTTCCAAACAAGTGGACAAAGACTAACGTAAACATTTCTGGCATTGAAGAACATAAAACATGAATAAATAATATTTAAGCATAAACAATGTTTGTTTGAGTGGTTTTAAGTCTGCTATACTGCCAAGTAGTTTAGTTATCCAGCAGACTAAAAAACTGATGAAAGAATAAGAGATATAATAGTCTGCTGGATGACCGAACTACTCGATAATGAAGCGGACATTTAACCACTCAAACAAACAAACAAACAAACTCACAAACAATGACATACAATTTCCAAAACAAAATGTCAATAGATTGATACCTTTTTAAGAAATTCAAAGCCAACCCCTCTCATTTTCTGACCCTTATACACAAGTAAATTTAAGCAAATCTACAACTTGTACATTGAAGGTTCATATAATATTGATAACATGACTACTAAGTACATAGAAAACTTCAAGTCTGCAGTGTGGCTCAGATACAGACTAATTATAAAGATAGAAGGATATAAAAGTGCATAATGTTGTAATCAGTTTTAACTTGTCAGGACATCCTAGTGACATGGAAGGAAACCCTTTTAGGACTCAAAACCTCAAAATTTCACAGGACAGGACTGTATTCCTGCATGATGTCATAAGTAATTCATTTTTCGAAGTACATCATGCCTGAAAGTTCACTCACACTGCCCTGTCACCTGTGTTTCCTCCAGAGCCTCTATCACTAATGAAAATCATGGTAAAGTGCATGGATGGGAATGCAGAGCTTCAAGAAACAGATTATCTGAAGCTGTATTTTATCAGAGGTTTGCCATAGCCAAGGACCAGTCATTGAACAACACCTTTTCTCTGTTATTGGTAAAGATAATCCGACTGAAATGCAATTTATATTTAGTGTTTGGCTATTTCAGATGACTTTAATGGATCTGGCTATCTTTTAAAGACTCTAGAGGACTTCAACTCACTAACATGACTGAATGTAACTGCATACATTTAGTTCGGATCTGGACACCCTCTGGGAGAACTTCCAGACGAGGTGGTAACCAGAAAGAGATGACAGCAGAGCTCTATTGCATCACTGTCAAGTTTAGATGATGAAAAGAGTAAAAGCACACTGTGTGTAGTGATTTAATGCTCTGTTAAAAATCACAACATGAACTTAATGGTACCCAAGAGCCCAAGATTACCTAAAGGTCATGTGTCTGAAATAAATAATATATTGTTATAATTTTAGTGAGTTAGTTACCTTAGCAGGTAGACAACCCGGTAGACAACACTAAAAGAAAAATATTTTCTGTCATGTTTACGCCTTGTGTGTACATCAGTAGGTATATACCCACAATTCCGTTCATGTCACAAATTGCAAATACAAAATTAACGAAAATGACATACCACTCAAGTAATTAAATCAAGTTAAAGCTTTGACTTTGCGGCTTCCGAAAAGCGAAACTACACTGTCTATAGCATGCTTTACTGCCATTACTTCTGTAACGAGCAGAATAAACGTTCACATCATACAGATTCAGAGTGCCGTTTAAGCTTTTAGAAAATTAATAACACATTTATACAGTTTTTCTTTGCCTTAAATTCTAAAGGATTATTATATTCATGTCTATGTTATTATAACCATGTTTCACAAGCATAAGGCAATTATATCTTTATCTCACAATGTATTTATTTTTTTATTGTTATTATTCTCAACATTGTAAGCGACGTTTGACAGCATGGCTGACGTACAAGTGGCACCGATCCGAACTTTAAATGACTTTATGATGGAGTCGGCTCGATTCCAGACGCCGAATATAAAAGACCCTGAAAAATGGGCAAATAGAGTATTGAACAATTTACTTTACTACCAGACAAATTATTTCTTGACAGCGATGATAGTCTTTTTATTGATCGGGTAAGTTTATATATTTGCAGCATTGACATTTTTTTGCAGGTGACGCGTTGCAGTAATCATACGGTCGGGTAGATCTACTTCTAACTCATTCCAGCGCGACATTAACACACCATTATTGCAACACTGATATAGATACATAATGATATTAAAATTCAACCTAACTGCACAGAGTTCTGGAAGTTATGGCTGATATGCATAGTCATTAGTCATAGATGATGTACAGGGTATCTGTGTATAGGAATGTCAACAATGCCTGTGCTATTATGTCTGGTGTCACAATTCAGTGTCTTCCAACTTATAGTGTTAAAGTTTGTTTCCAATACAGGAGCCAACAGAGCGCTTCTACATTGGACTCAAAAATTAAATAATTGTATAATATAAATTTAAAGTTCATTGTTAATTATGTTTGCCCTTTTGTTGGTGTAACATTGGTAGATTTATTTAAAACTAAGCAGCCCTCTAGAGTCTATGCAATTACGTAATTATTAAAAACCCAATGTCATGATTTCAACTTAACACATAGAATAGAAAAGAAACTCAACTGAGAATGATGCTGTAGCATCTGTCATCCTTCCAGCAGTAGTTCCTTCAAACAATAGACGCTGATGAATTCATTTAATTACTAATAGGTTTCACAGAATTTAACTGGAAACATCCTTATAATTAGGTAGTGAGGATTAAAAATTGTACAAATTGTAGGAGTAGTTTAATTGGATGCAACCTCAGGTAGTAAGGATTAAAAATTGTATTGTATAGATGAAGGAGCTGAACAACCAGGGGAACTGGCCATGGGGGCAGGGTCTAAATCGAGCATTTAATTTGCTATACATGGCTTCCCCTAAGAACTATACTTACTAGTACTGTGGATAGTTGAAGGCATCTCTAGGTGATGATGATTCTGAAATATAGAAATAAAGGCTATGAGACCTAAGGGGTTGAGGTGTAGGTCAAACATGGGTAAATATAGCCATATTGCAACAAGCGACTTCTTAACAAAGTGTTGAAATGGAGAAGCTGACCCTCCAGGTAGATGATGGACAGGTCAAAATTAGATCAGGAAAAGAATGAGATCTCCACCCATTAACAATATACCTGCTTGATTTGCATAAGACAACCACAATCATGCTACATATTGTACATGTACAAGGATTGCCCTTGGGATCTGCCCCCTACCATGGTCACTTGGTCACTGGGTACTGGTCACATCATGGAAACACTTGAGATCTCCACTCTATACCACATAAATGTGCATGTAGAGAAGANCCCCCCCCCCCCCCCCCCCCCCATGACTTACTTCCTTGTCATTACCTGGGTACTTAAAATAAAATAAAAACAAGACTGGGAATTGGGAATTAAGATACAAGCACAATGCTACCGGGACAGGCTCTGAGCTCAAGTCCCACCGCAGGGGACTAGATAGTATAATAATAATAATAATAATAAATTTTATTTAATGAGGATGACATGTTTAGCCAAAGGCTAATCTACCACATGGTCCTAGTATCTGGGTCATAACATGGAAATTATTGACTTTATCAATACTTGAATTCTATAATTCAACTCTTGAAGATGTAGAAATCATACTGTTTAAATATGCCTTGCAGTTATATTTTGACAGATAAAAAGTGTATATGTATAACTTAGTCAACATGAATACAACTACCCATCTTTTCCTGTCATAATTTACAGACTTGTATCTCATAAATCTGAATAAAATTCTAAGTTACAAAAAAAACATGAATACAGACACTCTATAAACGTTTTTATTTCAAATCAGGAATTTCTTTGAAAGTTAATCATGAACATTTACCTTCAACTGATGTACCAGTAATATGAGTTGTAAGCATGTTTTTACCATGAAATTTTTCACTTTACTGTGGGGGAAAAGCAAATTTTATTAATTATCTGTTCATTTGTAGGATTATTCACCCGGTGAAAATGGTGTGTGGATTTGCAGCCATAGCTGTTGCTTTTGGAGCCTTTGTTTACTGTACCAATAGCCAGTTCACAGCCCGTCGTTTCAAGCGGGACCACCCACTCATCAGCATTATTATTGTCTTGGCCACTGGCTATGTACTTGTCTACCTGATTGGTGCTGTCATTGTCTTCATGTTCGGCATAGCATTCCCTTTGCTGTGTAAGTATAACAAATACTAATGAGGTTTTGATACCTATACCAGATTGTTTAAAACAAAAAAATGACGATGAAGCTTTTAAACATATATACAAGATTGATTAAAACAAAAAATATGAGTGATCACTGAAATTGATGGGCAAATGTTGACTTTCATCTATTTTTCGGATGTAGCTTTCGGTATTATCTTTAATAAGATTTAACAGCTTGGAAATATTTATTGAAGTTTTACTTAAAGTAACACAATGTATGTATCAAACTTGTCGCAACGTTTCAAGACCGACTGGTCCCTTTGTCATAGCTTGACAAAAGGATCTGTCAGTCTTAAAAAATTGCAACATGTTTTATGCGTACATTATTTGTGTATAAAGTAAAACATAGCCTTTGATTAAAGTTGTTTTCAAAGCAAAGATCATAATTAAAAATAAAATATTTATGTACATTTGTTTAATAAATCGCATATGTTAATATACACTTTGTGCAATAAATATTATAATTTAGAAGTAAAAGATTTAACTGTAGATAGAGCAGATACAGCTACTTTAGTACAGCATATATTTTTGAATATTTTACTATGTTAGGTGTTTATTATGAATACTTTCCCTTTGTAGTAATTCTGCTACATGCGTCACTACGGATGAGGAATGTCAAGAATAAGATAACAAATAAAATGGAGTACATAGGTCTCAAAAGGACACCCATGGGGATCATCCTGGAGGGGCTTGGACAGGAACAGGAAGCTGGCTCCTAAACAGGAAGTGAAATCCCTCGAGTGAATCTTAACCTGTAGTTATGACCATTCAATATGGTCATTTTAACATTTTTCTTGTCAGTTTATTTTAACACTTAAACAGATTTAATCACTACTTGTATGTTTCTGCTTTAGTTTTCCTAGTTTACATTGGTAAGTAACATGAATATATAACAAGGTTAATATGACATCTACATCTGTAATCATTTTAGTAGTGGTGCAACTAGAAATGATAATGTCTAGAACTTAGAGATTCGTTTTAACGTCTGCAATCGTTGCGATATATCTAATAACATTTCATTTTCATGTTGTCATACTTTTCTTCGAAAATGTTAGATGATTTTTATCAATGTGACATGTTTTACATAGAAATGTTCATCCAGTACATATTTCGCTTCTTTGAGTGAATAGCTTTGCTATAATCTCTGATCGTTTTCTCCTCCGTGGTACACCCACCATTATCTCACGATTCTTTGTGATGGAAGATTTCCTTTCCTTAACAGTTAGAAGTGATCATGCTTTTGAAAGGTGGATGTTTGGAATTGGGATATTTAGTTCATATTTTAGTTGTTGCAATGTATAATTACTTTTGATTGTTATATTTAATTATTTTTATCAAACATGTTTTACTGAAAAATAATCATCCAGCGCAGTTTGTGATTTTTCTGTATTAAGTGAATTTTTCACATGGCCTGCTAAAACTTCTATCTCTGCTATGAATTTCCTCTTCTCTGAAGTATTTATAAGTCATTGTCTTTGTTAAGTAAAAAAAATTTTTTTGAAAAGGGCAGAATATTTTTCTCTCTTGGTGTAGCCCTACCAACCCCATACCTGAAGCACAGGATTGTTTTGGAACTGGCAGAAGTTGAAGGCATGACAAAGTTACCAATATTTTTTATCATTTATTGTGACCATAGCTTTGTAGAAGATATCTTCATGTGTATAAGATTTTGTAGACATTTTACAAATGCGGAATGTTTCTCATACAGAAACATAAACAGAACTTTTAATGTATTACATGTAGTATTGGGTAATGGGATTTCAAGATCAAGAGGTATTTGGGTTGGTTTAGTGGTAACAGTTTTGTTTGTCGTGTGCGTAACACTCAGCATGTCATGTCATGTTGAAATATTTTAAATATGATATACACATACTTTGCGTATTTTTTTCACCGCAATAGTGACTCACTGGTACTATGAAGAAATCGAATATGCGCTTTTCATGTATACACCATGACCATTTTAATTGATGTTGATTGAGTTTATGTTGAAGTTATGAAGATATATTATTATACCAGTATACTGAAGGAAAGAGGATGATGATATCCAGCTTATAACATGATCAAGATGATATGTTTTATAGTTAGAACAGGGTGGAAGTATTCATAGAGATGTTTGTGAAGACATGAGTTTGTGGAAAAATTGATCCAAAGATTGCAGTTTAGTGATTATTTATAGGTATTGAAACTTCCTTGACATTTTTATTTTATAAAATGTATGTTAATTATGAATCAGTGATTTGATTTATTATCATGGACACGTTTTCATAATTACACTGTAAATAAGTGACCATGTTGTAACTTAAACAGTTATTCTGGTCATAAATTACAAGGAACAAATCAAATGTAAATAAATCCCAATGAAATAAACAATTTTTACAGAGGTCATTGAATTTGTATTCCCATAGATGCTAGCGTTTTATGTCTAGTACATGTGACTTAAAGAATTTATAGTTTAATTTCATTTCATTATAAAAAAAATGTCAGTGCAATGCTTTGATTTCGCAATAGTACTTTGTTGTTGGAATCTCAGATTAAATGGATGCTAAAATCAGTGCAATTGATCAAAGTACCTTTATGTTTGAATAACAGATGAAAGTGGATGGTTCTATTTGTGTGTTTAGCATCAGTTCTCATAAAGATGTGTTACGTAAAAAACAAAAAAACATCATTTAGAAATATTTTTTAATAAATTAAAAAATTGACATGTTTTGAACTTCTGTAAACAGTACAAGGTTTGTTACATTTGTCTATTTTAATGCAGGTTGAATGTGTTCAAATACACAAGTAAAACTCTGCAAAGTTCCTTTGTCTAGTCAACAGTTCAAAATGCTTTATTGTTTTTGTTATTTTTTTCATGATGCCAAAATAGTACTTGTATACACTAGAAATTTATTTATGAAAAGCGTCTGTATCTCGGTCTGTACTCATGAAACCTTTTTCATTCCCAAGCATGGACTTTGTGCTCAAGCCTAATTTCCTGTTCTTGTTGTAACTTGATAAATAAAACTTATTTTGTCACTGATTTGGAAATATTTTAAAGAGACTTAAAGCCAAATACTGTTTTCAATGTTTACATAGGACTCTTTGATCATTTGACATGATCTAAGGGAGTTACAAGAAAGTTGGTTCGAGCACAGAATCCTTACTTGAGCATGAGAACAGTTTCATAAATACAGGCCCAGATTTTTGATTAAAGGTTGGAATGTATTTCTATTTCATTTGATGTTACTGTACAGAGTTCAACTTTTGCCTTTTTTTTAATTTTGTTTTTTGTTTTTTGTATTACAATATGTATGTAATAGGATGAGGAATAGTGATAAAGATAGTGCCGTCGAAGGGGCTCGATCCCGCAACCCTTGGCTCTCCAGCCCATTGCTCTAGCACTGAGCTAAAGGGAAATTTCCTACAGCTGAAGCTTGTTAGGCAACCTAATCAATGTACATCTTTTACATGTTTCTACTTTTTTCACAACTTTCCCTACGCAAATGCATAATATTTTCAGCTGGATTTTTTTTTTTTTTTTGGTTAGATTTTATTTTGTTTTATGGGAACTGCAAAAGTTAGATCAACAGGGAATACTTTAGCAGTGCATTTACTCCAGTATATGTAAATGTGTTGTGTACATCAGTATATTTGATAAAGGATTCGTTATTAATAAGATGTATGTTACAGACTGGGTAACCACTACATTTTATTTAATCATTATATATAACTGAAATGTGTACATAAATGGTGCTGGAAGATACTGGTTATTTTAGATAGCTTTAATGTATTATTTATCACGTATACTGAACGGCTGATAAGCCAAGGTGATGAAGTCCGTACAAACCAATCAAAATCACCGCTTGTGTCATGCAGTACATGGAAATTCCGGAGTTTGACTCTTGGGCTTGTATTCATGTTACCATTCTCATGCTCAAGCACAGATTCTGTGCTCATACTAACTTACTTGTAACTTGCTTTAATCATGTGACACTAAGGTTGATTTTTAACAATTAAAAAATGATATTCACCTGACCAAAGTTTCCAAAATAATGAACAAAATGTGATTTTCATTAAATATTCATAAAACAAGAAATTGTGCTTGAGCACAGAATCTAAGTTTGAGCATGAAAACCTTTTCTTGAATTTGGCTGTTTATGTTTGAGTATTTCTAGATATGTCTCCTCGTAACCCTACTCCTATGTAACTTGAGTGAACTCTACCATACATTAATTTGGAAGAGTCTATTGTGGTCTACAGTGGTGAAAGGGTTAAAGAAATCCAATTGATATGGGAGTGGACTGAATACCCGACTTATCAGTTGTAATTTATACAGTTTTATCATGTCACACTTGCAAGCTAAACTTTTGTAAAGTATTCATAATGCGTGTCTGTGTTCAGGATGTATACGAGGCAGAATGTCAGAGATAAGATTCATAGAAATAATTGGTGATGTTGTTCGCAGCGAAAGTTGAGAATTGTTTAATCTATTAGCTTAAGCTTTGATAATGCTAAGTCTGCCGGTGTCTTACAACTATATCATCATTATACCTGTACATTTAATGTTAATGATGTAAAAGCACATCAAACTCATGGTTTGAAAACTCCCATGTTTTCATGTAATTGTATAATGTATGACAAAAAAGTTTCTGTTCCTTTTGAAATGGTAGTGGATCCTCATATATTTGTCTTTTCATTCCTTGGTTTTCTTTTGCTCGGTTCTTAAAAGCCAGTAATATTTTCAGTCGTGTTGTAATATCCACGCTACATTTACCCAATTTGGATTTCTAAGCTTTATACCATAGTAAGCCTAAAGTACTGTCATGATTTCCAAACATTCTTAAGCTGAAAGTAAGTTCTTGCCAATGTTCTACCTATGCAGATTTCCAGAAGTAAGTTGATGGGAACAAAATAGTAGAGAAACCGGTCTTAATACTGTAGGGACCCAATTTAACTGTTTTAGAATGGTTTTGGAGTTACACAGGGTTCAATTGCAGTATTCGATCTTTCAACAACCCATCTCTTTATTTATTATCGCACCTTATGCTTTTACTGGTTCAAGTGGCCCAATCCTCATTTATAATTTCTGACAGGAAAACTCTCTATTAATGTTTATTTTTGAGAATTGTGGAAGGATCTGCAATCTTATTTTCCTTAATTGCTAAGCAATATTAGGTCAAATACAGTAACATTGAAATGTAAACAAAGACATCTAATTTGGTCCATACAGTTTCCTAATATTTCCAGGTTTGGTTTCCAAAATGTCTTTTGTTACTGTATTTGTAGTGAGGTGGGGAAATCCTTGGTTCGCATGATTGTTTAATTCTCATGATTCTTTGACTGTTTTGATTTTTTTTGCCATGTGACTCAGTATTATTATATTATTACCATATGTACATTATTTATGCATATTGTTCAAGAAAGAAAGTAACCATCTTATCATCTGGAGGCAGTCGTAACTTAAACCTTTCACCCCTATGTAACTTTAGTAGACTCTACCATGCATTGATTTGGATGCGTCCATTATGGTCTAAAATGGGGAAAGGGTTAAACCGTTGAAGTATGAGCATCTCTTTGTAATTATTTGTAACAGGAATTATATATCTTAAGTATATTAATTGCTCCACCGTGGAACAAATTTTGCTTTAATATTGCCTTTATAATTTGTCCAATTGATTTTCTTCGGTTTTCGATGTTAAATCTACCCACATATCTCTCTTGCTATCACGAAAACGCCTTGTCACGCAGTAGTGAAAGCACTCAATTTATTTTACAATCTTTGCCGAAATTTGAACCCAGATCTTTAGTGAACATGTACATAATTTAGAGGGCATTAAATGAGTCCAGCAATTTAACACTTAAGCAAGCTTTGAATAGTCCTATGACACATACTGAACTCACTGTCTAACAAAACTTGACATGTGCACAGATGTTTCATTTGTGAACGAATATGTATAAAGTGTGCAATCTCTAATAAATTATATAATACCACAATTGTAATTTTTGTTTGTTTTATACAAAGTTTAATAAACAGCAACAAATATGTCACCTCAATAGAAATCTTTCAGTTTTTATTGTGACCACAAATAGAAAAAATTGGGTCATATTGGAACTGTTATTATCCAAAGGCTGGTAAATATATCGTGACCTCCATACCATATTTGTTGTATTTGAATTTATTTGAAGAGAATATTTTGAGTGCATTATTTTAGGACTTCATAACATCAGGGCTGTTGTTGTTTAAATGGTTAAACCGGTCGGACCACAGTTGTTCGTTTGTTAAATAAGGTCGGACCAAGCAATCTGATGCTGCTTTCAGGCGAACCTTGACAAAGCCTTACATGGCCTGTATAAACATTTGCAGATCTGCCAGAATTTATACCCAAAAATGTTACATTCAAAAACGGACGTACTGGTTGTTCTGCATAAACAAACAGGCCCCAAACGACACTTATTTGATATGAAGGAAGGGACAAAACTCTTGAATAAGTGGTTAAATATGGCAGTTACACATTCACAGGTCCATATGATACGTTGAGACGTTCACAAAGTAGTAAAAATTCATCCTAGAGTGAAGTGTTAATGCGCTGGACAAGGCTTTCTTGAGCTAAATAAAGGGCCATAACTCTTTAAAAAGTGGTTGGAACAAGATGACCATTACACATGCACAGGTTCATATGATAGGAAAGATGTTCGCACTGGGAAAGACTTTCTTAGGCCAATTTAGTCAAGGGCCATAACTCTTTAAAATGTGGTCAAAACAAGATGACCATTTCACATGCACAGGTTCATATGATAGGAAAGATGTTCGCACTGGGCAAGACTTTCTTAGGCTAATTTAATCCAGGGCCATAACTCTTTAAAAAGTGGTTGCAACATTGTGTCCATAACACATGCACAGTTTCATATGATAGGAAAGATGTTCACACTGGGCAAGACTTTCTTAGGCTGAATAAATCAGGGACCAAAACTATTCAAAATGTGATGGAATCAAGATGACGGTTAAACATGCACAGGTTCATATCATAGGAAAGATGTTCACAAAGTTTGGTTAAAATTCGTCCTGTAGTGAAGAAGACGAGGACTGGACAAAACCTTATTAGACTAAATAAATCAAGGGACATAACTCTTCATATCAATTGAAACTGAATGGTGTTTACACCTACACCTATTTATGTGATTGGTAAGATATTTTCCTTTAAAACTGGACAAAGTTGTGCATACAGACAGATAATGCTATTCAAATACACCAATCTTAAAACTTTGTGGGGGTACAATAAAGTGTTCAATATCAAATTTAATGTGATAGTTAGGTATCAATGAACAACAAGCGTACCTGTAACTCATTTTATTACCAGCCTACCATAAGTTGGGTGTATCATTTTGTCTGGCCATTGATTTTTTTTGATTTTTTTTGTTGTATAACTTCTCATTTCATTTCTATTCTTATCTTCACCAAACTTTAAGAAAAATCTTAATTCAACAACCTAATAAGAGTTTTAGTACAATATTTATTCCGTACATCATTTTCTGTATAACAGTTACCAACATATATATTTGTTCTAATACAACGTTTATTCTGAAAAAGTCCTACAACAATTCTAGTACAATATTTGTTCTATAACAGTTCCCCACCATTTTTAGTTGGTCAAGGACAGGCCTGTCACACCTACCTTTTTCTTGCTTGGCTGCTGTGAGTGAACAGGCTGAGTATTGGAAAGAACTTTAAAGACACAATATGATCTCGGATAAAAGTCTTTCAAGCAGTTTGTTACCTGAAATTCTATGTTTCCTGACCAAATTTTAATAAGATTTAACTAAAATGTCTCACAACCAACATTCAATAATATATAGGTGTGACAGGCCCTGAACTCATTCACTCCTGAAATTTCATAATGAACTATTCCAACCTTGGAGTCGGAACTTGGAAGAGTTCAAATGTGTCTTCAGGGGTGAATGAGTTAATAGCTCTTGTATAACATTTATTCTGTAACAGTTCTGCAACCATCCAATTATAATATTTAGCCTATAACAACTTCAGTACAATATATACTGGCAGACATTGTATATGCATTTACAAAATTCAATTTAACATAAAACATTTGTCCGATTACATGATTTGAAATCTTTAAATTAAAATGTACATGAAGTTTTTTAAATTCTGTTACTGCAACATAGATTTTGTATCATTTTTATCTCTACAGGAATGTCAGAAATATCTATGGAAACATTTAGAGATTAGTATCTTCTGGGTTCATATCGGGTAGATTCATACACAATTGTATCACCATGTTACAGGATAACACAACTTTATATAAGTAATACACTTAAAACAACATCCAACAAAAGATACAATAACCTATCACTGTGCTCATATACAATCAATAGTGATACATTTTTTGTTGATTTTTTTTATCTGAACCATTTGAATATTTACTTTCTTCATCAGCAAAGGTTTTAGCAAAAAATAAAAAAATATCAAATAAATGTGTAAAACTGTCGCAAGAATGGCAGAAATATACCCCTCACCTGTACATGTGCCAAGAGCTGTAAAAATAGTTCTTTCGAGAACATTTTCAAATTAACAAAATTAAGGGCATAACTAAATATATGTTATTCACATCCATGCTATGGAGGAGTTACATGTACCAAGTATCATTTAAATCAGTGCAGTACTTTGAGGGATTAGTGTGAATGTTTTTAAACAATGGGGTTCTGTGTACATACCAATTGTCAATCAAATTGGTGCAGTACTTTGGGTGGATTGGTGCAAATAATGTTTTTAAACTGAGGGGAATAACTCACATAGAATAGCTGAATCAAAATATCAATGGCGGGTGCACAACTTCAGAGTGATTGGACTGCATCTGTAAATTTTCATTAATTGACTGAAAAATGTAGGAGTTGTGCAGACAGGAATGTTGTTAGCTAACTTTTGTAAGAAGGGGCATAACTCCAGAGGAGTTGTGGGAATGGACAAACATCCCTTTTGCAGTATACCCCCCAGCTCCCATGAAGACAATAAGAAGATCAATAATTCTCGGCGGCCCTTGGAGATGAAAACTTGATGAAATGCAGATACAAAAATACAAAAGATATGATTGGTTGTTAAACAGTTCTAGATCATTAGTAGCTCTAGAGAAAGATTAAACACAATAAGGAAGATACTTGTATAACCAAAGTAAGTTTAAATAATATATTAAGATCAAAATAATAAATTATACACTTCAGATTGGAAACATATTATAACAATGAAGTACTAAGTACCCAATTAGATGTAAAGATATTTTATCATACCCGTCAATGAAAGAATATTGAAATTCTTGTCACAGTGCGTGATGACATCGCAAAGAATGTAATTTGTAACAACAACAAAAAAGAGGCCCATGGGCCTTAACGGTCACCTGATTCCTACAGTATTTTTTTTTTTTGCTGAAAAATGTACCAATTTGAGTAAAAAATAGTTCAGTATAACGTGAACTTAAGTTTGTCAAGACCATGAGCTGATCATTCCTAGAACGAGTTTCAGTTAAATCGGCCCAGTAGAACTTGACTTTAAGTTTGAAATGTTTTTTCAAAATGGCGCCCGAGTTGGCCATATTGGATTTCTGATTGACCCGAAAAATAACAACACTTTGTCAGGACCATGAGTCGATCATTCCTACCAAGTTTCAGTTCAATCGGACCAGCAGAACTTGACTTTAAGTTTGAAATAGTTTTCAAAATGGTGGACGTGTCGGCCATATTGGATTTCTGATCGACCCGAAAAATAACAACACTTGGTCAGGGAGATGTCAGTAACCTTCCCATGAAATATTAATGAAATCCCTTAACCAGTATTTCAGCTTAAGTTGAAAATGTAAAATGTTAACGGACAACGCACAACGATGGACCAAGACGGATAGCAATAGGTCACTTGAGCTAAAGCTCAGGTGACCTAAAAATGAAAGAATCTAATTCTTTATAAAATCAATCATGTAGAACTTAAATAAATTAATTAAATATTTGTAAACAAAAGTCTTGCTAACTGTTTATATTGTAAAAGTTTATACAGCTCATCTTTTGATCAGTTAAATAAAATGAAATATACAAATAGATGTTTATTTGTGATTTGTTGATACAGAAAACAAATACATGTACAGTGTATGAGCAATCTTAAAATCTACATGCACATCTTGATATCTTGTTTATATCATTTCCTTTCACAAAGCTACATGTTCATCATTAAATGGTGCTTTCCTGTTACAAAGATACATATTATAGCACAGGAAGTGTCAAAATTAGCCTTTTTGCATAAATTAAATCATGCAAAATAATTTGGAATCAAAAATATTTTTGGACAATGGTAATTTGCTATTCAATTTTTGGGTGTTCAAAGTTATGTTTGCATAAGCAAAAAATAATGACTTTTCAGTTTTTTTTATATAACTGTATGCAAAAATATTAAATTGTGACACACTTACCACATCACAGATCTTGGACATTTTTTCCCCTTAACAATACAAAAAATACAATATCTGCAATATCTAGAAGTCAGCTCACAATGATGATAACAACGGAGGTATAATTACACATATGTACAATAAAAAACATACTATGGCACAGCAAGTGTGTTACAATTTATATTTCTTGTATATGCTGAAATGATATTTTATCCTTAGAAATCAAATGCTGATTATGCAAAAAAATATTTGCAATGGTCCAAGATTTTTTTGGTAAACCGCATATTATTTTTGAATCCAAAATTCAATTTTTGGACATTAACTATCATTTTTGCATTTGCAAAAAAATATTCAATACACTTGCCATACCATATCTTATATGAAGATTCAACCAGGTTTTTATCACGGATCATTTCCAACTCATTGCTACAAGCAATGCTTAAGACTACAACTGCAGCTGAAAAACATTTATACAGACAAAGATATTCTTTCCAACCTCTCAATTCTTTAAGGGTGAAAAACTTTATGTCCAAAAGTTTTAAAATGCAATATTATAAGCTCTTCTAATACAATAAATCAAATAAATCATCTAATGCAGGGATTCTGCTAAATTCAGAAGTTGTGTTTTTAAACTCCCTCAGAAAATGGAGTCTCAAGTTCCTTAAAAAAAAATTTGTTAAGCTCCCTCAAAACAAGGAGTGTCATGATCCTTAAAACAAGGAGTGACTCAAGCTATCTAAATTGGGGAGTCTCAAGCTCACTCAGAAAAGGGGAGTCTCAAGTGCCCTCAATTAAAGGAAGTTTCTAGCTCCTTCAAAAAATAAGAAATTTCAAGTTCCCTCAAAAACAAGGAGTGCTAAGCTTCCTATAACCAAGGAGTCTAAAGTTAAAAAAAAAAACCAGGGTGTCCCTAGCTCCCACAAAAGAGGGAGTCTCAAGCTTCCTCAAAACAGGGTGCCTTGACCTCAAGCTCCACTAACTTGACTGTGGGCTGTTCTGTGCTTCAAAGGATCTTAATCATTGCACCCAGTCCGGATCAATAAATTTCAAATGTACAGCAAAAAAAATGCATCAAAAAGAAAAACAAATAATGCAGACATTGAACATGTAAACTTTTTCAATGATAATCTATCAGTCTGTCATGACAAACAAATGAAAGGTCACAAAGGAATGTCACATTGATTAAAGACAATAATGTAAATAGTTTCAACCCTTAAATATAATGGACTTGGTCTGAGCTATACACACTGGGTAAACTCAATTGCTGTAACCGAGGGGAAACAGCTTTTGTTACACATACACAAACCTGGTAGCATTCTGAACTTCAAAGAGGTGTTGTAATACTACTAACATTTTAATTTTATATAAAACTCGAATTTCAAACTGAATCTGGTGCGACGTGGTATTGCCAATCAAAGTGAAATGAACAAAGGGTCAAACTACCACAAGGAAATATGAACTACGGATCAGTTCACCATTATGATTAACGAAGCCTCAAGAAACTTGTTCCTACTCAAATATTTTGTAAAGTTGTTTATGAAGTTACTTCAATTTGTTTTTTCAAAAAAAGCATGCCTAGGGGTTAAGAAAATAAGAGTGGGGCGGGTCACTTTACCATAATGGTGAAATGAATTCTTAAACCATTTTTTTTTAAAACTTTTTTTTATTGCCAGTTACGTTTTTAGCTTGCCTTTAACCATATATTTTTGTTCCAATTCCTCATTAGTTTATTTTAATTTTTGTGGTTTTATTTATAAAAATAACATAAATTATGTCTTGGGTAGAGAAATTTAGGGTGGAGCGGGGGTGAGAGAGGGTTCACTTTATCATAATGGTGAAAGCCTAGAACCATATTCATGTGACAAAGCATCCAAAGGTTCACCCAATGTAATAGAAATGTCCAACTGAACTGGAAGAACCAGTGAGCATTTTCACAAAAATCTTACGACAAATTTTACTCGTAAGAGAAAACTTATGATTTTGTTCCATTTCACAAAAATTCTAAAAGAATCTTAAGTGAAAAATTTATGGTAACTTTATGATAGCTTGACCCCTCTCTAAAGTGTTAAATTTGATCATAAGTGTAAAGTCACATATTTCCCTAAGGCACCACACAGTGTCTTGTTGTTTAGAGGTATAAAATTAAAAGCTGGCTGTCAGTGCACCGGTCAAATTTGTAAATAGAAACGAATCTCTTTTGTTGATGGCTGAACGCAAATCCTGGTAGCAAATACAACCATCTGTATGTATTTGTTCCAATATTACCTTGATCTTCAGTCACATATTCCCCTAAGGCACCACACAGTGTCTTGTTGAATATGTCTGTAAAACTGTTGGTTTAAGGATGACAGGTTGCTATAATTTTGTGCTAAATGTCCAAATGCTGGCAAAGTTCATCATTAACAATGTTGCAAAATTTCCTACCTCGGTCTATCAGGAAAAATTGTTTTGGATTACTTTAACCTGTCGCCATTTTTAAAAAGTCATCTGTACGGAGAGGTATACATTTGATGCCATTCTCTGTCTCACACAATGGTCCGACTTTGTCTATGCGAACCATGGCAAATGCCTCATCTTTCATCTGAATTGGATGGAGTAGCGGAGATATTTTCAAGATGTTCTTTCACTGACATTTATAACAACATAATTTTTGTTTTTTTCATAATATTGGACAAAAATGAATGTATACTTAAAAAAGAATTGGCAAACAAAACACTCATTTTCTGGAGACTGCCCCTTCGATCTTTAAATAGTGTGCAAACCTGTAAAAAGTTTAAGCACAGAACTTGAGATATGACTTTTCAGATGTTATGTGTTTCACCAAGTTCAAAAATGATCATGGAAAAGCAATGCCTGTTATATCATTGTTCCTATTGTAAGCACATTGAAAAACTGTGCATGTAATTTAACAAGCACTATGATTCAGATCTATTAAAGTAGACACATAATTAGCATGCTCTATGAAGTCCACGACACAGATGCTGATTCCATGGCTACCAGTCTTCTTATCTTTAAGCCAGCTGACAAAAAATGGCGCTAATTTTATTGAGAGTGTGTCTTTTAGGCTACTACCAAAGTTGGAGACAATAGTAGCCATCCCTGGAGTTAGGACCCCTTGCCAATTGTAAAAGACATTGTCTGTTCTCCCCGTCTTGTACTTAGCATCCAAGAAAGACATCATATCTGGAATGTTCGCTGTGTTTGCCCAGGGTGCTCGGATTGCTGTTTGAGGCCAGAAGGTCAGGTGCTCCTTCACGATGTCATTTTGATAGATAATCAAGACTTGAAGGTTGTGTTCCCACATCATCTCAATCGTAACGCTTTCCATATCTATATATGGGCACATCTTGCTACCAAATTTGTCTGTCAACATAGTCAGAAGATTAACATGGTCTGTATTGGACATAGAATAGAAATGAGAAAAATTCAAAATAATCACTTCTTTTGGGTGCTTATCTAAGAAGGCATTGACTTCATCTAAACAAGTTGATACTTTAGCTCCAACCAGTCCATGCAGGAAATGGAAATCTTGTGTTTTTGAAAACCAGCATACACGGCAGTCGAGGTAGCGAATTCCCTGCTCCAGCTGTTGTAATACAGGGAGATTCTGTGTAGTGGCCCAGCGGTACAGTATGTCTTTGCCTGCAGTTCCAAACAAGCGGGTTAGATCCTGTATCCATTGTGGTTGATCTGGACCCACGTCTCCTGATGGGGAAATGGAGTAGCTAAAGGTGTTGTGGGATCCTAGAGAAAGGGGGGAAAAAAGAGTTAAAACTATTCATGTTTACTTAATATAGAAACAAATTAACCAGAGGTTAACATAGATATACCAGGTGTTACTTAATATTTGTCCCAGATATCACCAGATAATATCCCAAAAGTTACAGAAGATTATCTCGGGTATTAAAATGTGATGTGCACAGATGTCTCTTACAGATACTCAAAAGGTTTTCCAAATGAGGTTATATCTTTCCCTTGGTGTTACAAGTGATTTTTGTTCCAAATGTTCCTAGATATTATGATAAAACCAGTTTGTTTTCTTTCAAATACTCTCAGTACATTTATGTGATGCTTTTTGGTTTAGCTGAAGCATTGTGATGACAAAATCAC
Source organism: Mizuhopecten yessoensis (assembly GCF_002113885.1). Classification (NCBI taxonomy): domain Eukaryota; kingdom Metazoa; phylum Mollusca; class Bivalvia; order Pectinida; family Pectinidae; genus Mizuhopecten; species Mizuhopecten yessoensis. The sequence goes on along the minus strand of NW_018403786.1, from coordinate 101,028 downwards.
TAGAAATTCTTCCAGGATTCCTCCTCATGTTCATATAGGTGTCATGGCCAACACACCTGACCATCAGGGTAATCCACATACCATTAGTCTGCAGAGCTTGAAATTGTGTACTTATTTGTTCTGAAGTAAGGATCCAAGAAAATTCTTTGACAAAGAACACTCAAAATAAACCTTTCCTTCCCCAGAACAAACGATGTATCAAGTTTGGGCTTGGTGCAGTTATTCATTCTCAAACTAGCATCCAGACCACAGATGCTCAATGTCCAGTTACAGAACATGTTCTTTTACAAAAAAAATAACCTAGGCCTTGTTAAAAATCATAATATGCCCAGGGTTTTTTTGAAGAACATGTTCTATAGCCTAATATCGTGCACCAGTGATTCCTGGACAGGTCATTTGTTCTGTAAAATTCTATTTTTAGTACAGGTCATTTGTTCTGTAAAATTCTATTTTTAGTAACTGTGACCTTACCTTCTGACCAGTGTGTAAAGTATCTTCACTTTTAAAAGACATGCAAGCTATAACAATCAAGTGTTCCCCAGTGTGTAACATCTCTATGCAGGCTACCGTATAGACTCTATACATTGTTAAGTTAATGGTGAAGTAGTTCCACCAATGATCATATAAATAGGTATATCTGTGGTATTGAACAAAGTATGTTTGCTGTATCATACAAATCCTATCAATCAATCTATTGTGGTTACAAAAGACTCTACTGAAATGGATAGAATATTTTGGAGAGCTTTCTAACTTTGATGGAAAGAATAGACATAGCAGTGGTCAAATTTCAGCCTAGACTACCATATAAAATGCCTCAAATATACAAAAATTTTCACTGTATCTAATTCATAGACAATATTCAGTGATTTAAATTATCTCGACCAAACATGAAGTACCCAAGAAACTCAAACATAGAGAATTTTAAATACCTAGTCCGCTGTCATATATCAGCAGATGGTACATCTGCTCTGTCAAATATATGTACAATAGAGAGTTCAAACTCAATACCAAATGAAGAAATAGACATATTTGTATTTCAGTTAAGGCATCATATTTCTTAGGTTAATGCATATTCTCTAGTTTGGACCTCCTGGTTAGTCAGTCTGATGTCTAAACATTCATAATTTGTATGAGAAATGAGATAAATATCCTCAAAAAGATGAACTCAAAATGTATCTGTAAGCTTCAGTGCTTAGTCCATACCTGAACAACTCAATGATTTGATGAAGGTCACAGAGGTCAAGGTCACAAACAATGCTGTGAAATATGCTGTTCACATCAAGATACATATGCATGTGAAGTTACATGTGCTTCACTAAGTACTTAGCACATAACTAACCTAAATGAAACAAGAGGCCCATGGGCCTTAACGGTCACCTGAGTCCTACAGTATTTATTTTTGTTGTTGAAATATGTACTAATTTGAGTAAAAAATAGTTAAGCATAATGTTAACTTAACTTTGTCAGGACCATGAGCTGATCATTCCTAGACCGATTTTCAGTGAGATCGGCCTATTAGAACTTGTTTTAAAGTTTGAAATAGGTATTTATAAAATTGCGGCCATGGCAGCCAAATTGGATTTCTGATTGACCCGAAAAATAACAACACTTTGTCAGGACCATGAGTCGATCATTCCTACCAACTTTCAGTTCAATCACCCCAGCAGAACTTTACTTTAAACTTTGAAATAGGTATTTGCAAAATAGCGGCCGTGGTGGCCATTTTGGATTTCTGTTCGACCCGAAAAATAACAACACTTTGTCTGGACCATGAGCTGATCATTCCTACCAACTTTCAGTTCAATCTACCTAGCAGAACTTCACTTTAAGTTTGAAATAGTTTTTCAAAATGGCGGCCGTGGCGGCCATATTGGATTTCTGATTGACCTGAAAAATAACAACACTTTGTCAGGACCATGAGTAGATCATTCCTACCAACTTTCAGTTCAATCGGACCAGCAGAACTTGACTTTAAGTTTGAAATAGTTTTTCAAAATGGCGGCC
>NW_018403786.1:8120-97090 GCF_002113885.1 Mizuhopecten yessoensis | reverse complement strand
AAAAATAACAACACTTTGTCAGGACCATGAGGCGATCATTCCTACCAACTTTCAGTTCAATCGGTCCAGCAGAACTTGACTTTAAGTTTGAAATAGGTTTTCAAAATGGCGGCCGTGGCGGCCATATTGGATTTCTGATCGACCCGAAAAATAACAACACTTTGTCAGGACCATGAGGCGATCATTCCTACCAACTTTCAGTTCAATCGGTCCAGCAGAACTTGACTTTAAGTTTGAAATAGGTTTTCAAAATGGCGGCCGTGGCGGCCATATTGGATTTCTGATCGACCCGAAAAATAACAACACTTTGTCAGGACCATGAGGCGATCATTCCTATCAACTTTCAGTTCAATCGGCCCAGCAGAACTTGACTTTAAGTTTGAAATGTAAAATGTTAACGGACGACGGACGACGGACAACGGACGACGGACGACGGACGACGGACGACGGACGACGACGGACGAAAACGGATAGCAATAGGTCACTTGAGCTAAAGCTCAGGTGACCTAAAAACTTAACAAAGGTCACAGAGGTCAAGTTCAAAGGTGAAGATCACAAAATCATTTTGAAACATACTATTCTCATCAATTTACATAAGTGAAGTTACGTGACTTGCTGCAATACTTCTTCCAAAACTGACCTTAACACAAAAACCAAGGCTACAGAGGCAAAGTCAAAGTGAAGGTCACAAAAATGCTGTGAAGTATGTTACACTCATCAAGGCATATACATACGTGAAGTTAAAAGACCATTTCTGTAGTACTTAGTCCATAACTGAAATAAATGCGTAAAACTTTACCAGCTGAATGTAAGCACGTGCGGACAAGGGTAACAATTAATGATGTGCACCACTTCATGGCAGGGCATCAAAATGACAGAGAAGCTAAAAATTGAGGAGTACAATTCCTATTTCCTCAGTAACGTTAACACAATAATAACCAGGGGTTACACTCACTTACTCACTGCACCCCTGGAATATGGCATGACGAAATTGAAGGCACTCGGCTAGCTATTTCATTGGTCTCAGGAAATGAAAAAGCTGACCAATTGCTAGGCCGATACCTGTTCTTTGAAGATTACAGAGGAGCAACACAAGACTTCAAAGCCAGTCAATTTTACCTTTTGAGGAACATCAACGGATTAAACTAGTGTTCTTTTGTCATCCACAAGACGGCACACACTTAGCCTTGAATTTTGTCATGACATTTTCGAGGGGTGCAGACAGTGCAAGTGAGCATATAACCCCTGCGTATCGAGGATGGCATATGTGATACAGCACACATGCTTAATATACTTGTACTTGATACATCATTCATACTTTATATATGAGACGAGCTTGAATTGATACAGGGAAGATACAGCAGACATACTTGATACAGTAGACTTACCAGATACAGTAGGTATATATATACACAAACAAATTTGAATTGATACAGGAAATACAGCAAATATATATGATACAGACATTCTTGATACAGCAGACATACCTGTAGTTTTGTCTGGAAAAATGACCGATACATTAGACATACTTAACATATGGGACAACAGGGTACTTGATATCTCATACATATCAGACATACTTATCACATGGGACAACAGGGTACTTGATATCTCATATATATCAGACATACTTAACACATGGGACAACAGGGTACTTGATATCTCATATATATCAGACATACTTATCACATGGGACAACAGGGTACTTGATATCTCATATATATCAGACATACTTATCACATGGGACAACAGGGTACTTGATATCTCATATATATCAGACATACTTAACACATGGGACAACAGGGTACTTGATATCTCATATATATCAGACATACTTAACACATGGGACAACAGGGTACTTGATATCTCATATATATCAGACATACTTAACACATGGGACAACAGGGTACTTGATATCTCATATATATCAGACATACTTAACACATGGGACAACAGGGTACTTGATATCTCATATATATCAGACATACTTAACACATGGGACAACAGGGTACTTGATATCTCATATATATCAGACATACTTAACACATGGGACAACAGGGTACTTGATATCTCATATATATCAGACATACTTAACACATGGGACAACAGGGTACTTGATATCTCATATATATCAGACATACTTAACACATGGGACAACAGGGTACTTGATATCTCATATATATCAGACATACTTAACACATGGGACAACAGGGTACTTGATATCTCATATATATCAGACATACTTAACACATGGGACAACAGGGTACTTGATATCTCATATATATCAGACATACTTAACACATGGGACAACAGGGTACTTGATATCTCATATATATCAGACATACTTAACACATGGGACAACAGGGTACTTGATATCTCATATATATCAGACATACTTAACACATGGGACAACAGGGTACTTGATATCTCATATATATCAGACATACTTAACACATGGGACAACAGGGTACTTGATATCTCATATATATCAGACATACTTAACACATGGGACAACAGGGTACTTGATATCTCATATATATCAGACATACTTAACACATGGGACAACAGGGTACTTGATATCTCATATATATCAGACATACTTAACACATGGGACAACAGGGTACTTGATATCTCATATATATCAGACATACTTAACACATGGGACAACAGGGTACTTGATATCTCATATATATCAGACATACTTAACACATGGGACAACAGGGTACTTGATATCTCATATATATCAGACATACTTAACACATGGGACAACAGGGTACTTGATATCTCATATATATCAGACATACTTAACACATGGGACAACAGGGTACTTGATATCTCATATATATCAGACATACTTAACACATGGGACAACAGGGTACTTGATATCTCATATATATCAGACATACTTAACACATGGGACAACAGGGTACTTGATATCTCATATATATCAGACATACTTAACACATGGGACAACAGGGTACTTGATATCTCATATATATCAGACATACTTAACACATGGGACAACAGGGTACTTGATATCTCATATATATCAGACATACTTAACACATGGGACAACAGGGTACTTGATATCTCATATATATCAGACATACTTAACACATGGGACAACAGGGTACTTGATATCTCATATATATCAGACATACTTAACACATGGGACAACAGGGTACTTGATATCTCATATATATCAGACATACTTAACACATGGGACAACAGGGTACTTGATATCTCATATATATCAGACATACTTAACACATGGGACAACAGGGTACTTGATATCTCATATATATCAGACATACTTAACACATGGGACAACAGGGTACTTGATATCTCATATATATCAGACATACTTAACACATGGGACAACAGGGTACTTGATATCTCATATATATCAGACATACTTAACACATGGGACAACAGGGTACTTGATATCTCATATATATCAGACATACTTAACACATGGGACAACAGGGTACTTGATATCTCATATATATCAGACATACTTAACACATGGGACAACAGGGTACTTGATATCTCATATATATCAGACATACTTAACACATGGGACAACAGGGTACTTGATATCTCATATATATCAGACATACTTAACACATGGGACAACAGGGTACTTGATATCTCATATATATCAGACATACTTAACACATGGGACAACAGGGTACTTGATATCTCATATATATCAGACATACTTAACACATGGGACAACAGGGTACTTGATATCTCATATATATCAGACATACTTAACACATGGGACAACAGGGTACTTGATATCTCATATATATCAGACATACTTAACACATGGGACAACAGGGTACTTGATATCTCATATATATCAGACATACTTAACACATGGGACAACAGGGTACTTGATATCTCATATATATCAGACATACTTAACACATGGGACAACAGGGTACTTGATATCTCATATATATCAGACATACTTAACACATGGGACAACAGGGTACTTGATATCTCATATATATCAGACATACTTAACACATGGGACAACAGGGTACTTGATATCTCATATATATCAGACATACTTAACACATGGGACAACAGGGTACTTGATATCTCATATATATCAGACATACTTAACACATGGGACAACAGGGTACTTGATATCTCATATATATCAGACATACTTAACACATGGGACAACAGGGTACTTGATATCTCATATATATCAGACATACTTAACACATGGGACAACAGGGTACTTGATATCTCATATATATCAGACATACTTAACACATGGGACAACAGGGTACTTGATATCTCATATATATCAGACATACTTAACACATGGGACAACAGGGTACTTGATATCTCATATATATCAGACATACTTAACACATGGGACAACAGGGTACTTGATATCTCATATATATCAGACATACTTAACACATGGGACAACAGGGTACTTGATATCTCATATATATCAGACATACTTAACACATGGGACAACAGGGTACTTGATATCTCATATATATCAGACATACTTAACACATGGGACAACAGGGTACTTGATATCTCATATATATCAGACATACTTAACACATGGGACAACAGGGTACTTGATATCTCATATATATCAGACATACTTATCACATGGGACAACAGGGTACTTGATATCTCATATATATCAGACATACTTAACACATGGGACAACAGGGTACTTGATATCTCATATATATCAGACATACTTAACACATGGGACAACAGGGTACTTGATATCTCATATATATCAGACATACTTAACACATGGGACAACAGGGTACTTGATATCTCATATATATCAGACATACTTAACACATGGGACAACAGGGTACTTGATATCTCATATATATCAGACATACTTAACACATGGGACAACAGGGTACTTGATATCTCATATATATCAGACATACTTAACACATGGGACAACAGGGTACTTGATATCTCATATATATCAGACATACTTAACACATGGGACAACAGGGTACTTGATATCTCATATATATCAGACATACTTAACACATGGGACAACAGGGTACTTGATATCTCATATATATCAGACATACTTAACACATGGGACAACAGGGTACTTGATATCTCATATATATCAGACATACTTAACACATGGGACAACAGGGTACTTGATATCTCATATATATCAGACATACTTAACACATGGGACAACAGGGTACTTGATATCTCATATATATCAGACATACTTAACACATGGGACAACAGGGTACTTGATATCTCATATATATCAGACATACTTAACACATGGGACAACAGGGTACTTGATATCTCATATATATCAGACATACTTAACACATGGGACAACAGGGTACTTGATATCTCATATATATCAGACATACTTAACACATGGGACAACAGGGTACTTGATATCTCATATATATCAGACATACTTAACACATGGGACAACAGGGTACTTGATATCTCATATATATCAGACATACTTAACACATGGGACAACAGGGTACTTGATATCTCATATATATCAGACATACTTAACACATGGGACAACAGGGTACTTGATATCTCATATATATCAGACATACTTAACACATGGGACAACAGGGTACTTGATATCTCATATATATCAGACATACTTAACACATGGGACAACAGGGTACTTGATATCTCATATATATCAGACATACTTAACACATGGGACAACAGGGTACTTGATATCTCATATATATCAGACATACTTAACACATGGGACAACAGGGTACTTGATATCTCATATATATCAGACATACTTAACACATGGGACAACAGGGTACTTGATATCTCATATATATCAGACATACTTAACACATGGGACAACAGGGTACTTGATATCTCATATATATCAGACATACTTAACACATGGGACAACAGGGTACTTGATATCTCATATATATCAGACATACTTAACACATGGGACAACAGGGTACTTGATATCTCATATATATCAGACATACTTAACACATGGGACAACAGGGTACTTGATATCTCATATATATCAGACATACTTAACACATGGGACAACAGGGTACTTGATATCTCATATATATCAGACATACTTAACACATGGGACAACAGGGTACTTGATATCTCATATATATCAGACATACTTAACACATGGGACAACAGGGTACTTGATATCTCATATATATCAGACATACTTAACACATGGGACAACAGGGTACTTGATATCTCATATATATCAGACATACTTAACACATGGGACAACAGGGTACTTGATATCTCATATATATCAGACATACTTAACACATGGGACAACAGGGTACTTGATATCTCATATATATCAGACATACTTAACACATGGGACAACAGGGTACTTGATATCTCATATATATCAGACATACTTAACACATGGGACAACAGGGTACTTGATATCTCATATATATCAGACATACTTATCACATGGGACAACAGGGTACTTGATATCTCATATATATCAGACATACTTAACACATGGGACAACAGGGTACTTGATATCTCATATATATCAGACATACTTAACACATGGGACAACAGGGTACTTGATATCTCATATATATCAGACATACTTAACACATGGGACAACAGGGTACTTGATATCTCATATATATCAGACATACTTAACACATGGGACAACAGGGTACTTGATATCTCATATATATCAGACATACTTAACACATGGGACAACAGGGTACTTGATATCTCATATATATCAGACATACTTAACACATGGGACAACAGGGTACTTGATATCTCATATATATCAGACATACTTAACACATGGGACAACAGGGTACTTGATATCTCATATATATCAGACATACTTAACACATGGGACAACAGGGTACTTGATATCTCATATATATCAGACATACTTAACACATGGGACAACAGGGTACTTGATATCTCATATATATCAGACATACTTAACACATGGGACAACAGGGTACTTGATATCTCATATATATCAGACATACTTAACACATGGGACAACAGGGTACTTGATATCTCATATATATCAGACATACTTAACACATGGGACAACAGGGTACTTGATATCTCATATATATCAGACATACTTAACACATGGGACAACAGGGTACTTGATATCTCATATATATCAGACATACTTAACACATGGGACAACAGGGTACTTGATATCTCATATATATCAGACATACTTAACACATGGGACAACAGGGTACTTGATATCTCATATATATCAGACATACTTAACACATGGGACAACAGGGTACTTGATATCTCATACATATCAGACATACTTAACACATGGGACAACAGGGTACTTGATATCTCATATATATCAGACATACTTAACACATGGGACAACAGGGTACTTGATATCTCATATATATCAGACATACTTAACACATGGGACAACAGGGTACTTGATATCTCATATATATCAGACATACTTAACACATGGGACAACAGGGTACTTGATATCTCATATATATCAGACATACTTAACACATGGGACAACAGGGTACTTGATATCTCATATATATCAGACATACTTAACACATGGGACAACAGGGTACTTGATATCTCATATATATCAGACATACTTAACACATGGGACAACAGGGTACTTGATATCTCATATATATCAGACATACTTAACACATGGGACAACAGGGTACTTGATATCTCATATATATCAGACATACTTAACACATGGGACAACAGGGTACTTGATATCTCATATATATCAGACATACTTAACACATGGGACAACAGGGTACTTGATATCTCATATATATCAGACATACTTAACACATGGGACAACAGGGTACTTGATATCTCATATATATCAGACATACTTATCACATGGGACAACAGGGTACTTGATATCTCATATATATCAGACATACTTAACACATGGGACAACAGGGTACTTGATATCTCATATATATCAGACATACTTAACACATGGGACAACAGGGTACTTGATATCTCATATATATCAGACATACTTAACACATGGGACAACAGGGTACTTGATATCTCATATATATCAGACATACTTAACACATGGGACAACAGGGTACTTGATATCTCATATATATCAGACATACTTAACACATGGGACAACAGGGTACTTGATATCTCATATATATCAGACATACTTAACACATGGGACAACAGGGTACTTGATATCTCATATATATCAGACATACTTAACACATGGGACAACAGGGTACTTGATATCTCATATATATCAGACATACTTAACACATGGGACAACAGGGTACTTGATATCTCATATATATATCAGACATACTTAAGACATGGGACAACAGGGTACTTGATATTTCATATATATCAGACATACGTATCCGTTGGCTAATCTTGATACAGTCGGATATGTTTGATAGTAGAGTGGACACACTGGATACATCAGAAATATGATACACATGAATTACATATTTTAATAACATTGCCTTACGTAGTGGAGATGTTATAGCATTGCAAGTTTACCTTCTGTCCTGGCAAAAGTTCTGATAGGGTGTATTTTGTAGCTACAAAAAGATTTACAACGACATTGACACATTAAACATTTATCATTGCAAAATTCTGAAATACCACATCACTATCTATTGCAGTATGCTAATCACAGAAGTATTGGGTAACACCCATACAGTACGACAGAAGACTTCTCTGATAAACAAGCTACATTATCAGTGTCTGAATGGTGTGCATGTTTGTTAAACTATAAACTTTGTTTATTTTACAACAATTATGAAACATATCATGTCAACTTATATCAATCACTCCAGACGTTAGCGCCACAGGGTCTTAATGTCGGAGGAAACTGAAGCGCCCTGGGCAAAACCACTTGCTTATATGGCAGGTGACCCAATGTCTGATAGAGGAATCAAACTCTGGCCATCTTCTGAGAGGCGAGCGAGCTACCCACTGCACCACCCAACAACCCATGTTTGATCCCATAACATCCGAGGGGATGCTGGTTTGAATAGATTTTTTTACTTTCACTATTGGAAAAGAGACTTTATTATTATATAAGAGATATTAAAACAAATGTGGTCTGACATCTACCATCATTTTGCAAACATTTTCATGTTTAAAGAATTCACAATTATATTTTCAGACATTTAGATTCTATCCATCGACAGTGATTTATAAATAGAAATGATTTTTTTTTTTGTAACTCAAAGTATCCACTTGCTAATCATGCTAAGATGGCACATTAAATAACTACTATGAATCTGTATGATTGATTGAGATTTTATGCTTTGGTAAATATCCATGACACACAATGATTAGGATGTGATAGTCCATTTTTATTTGCCTTGAAGAAAATCCTGTAATATTTATTTTTTTTGTGTCAAGTTGCCATACAGGGAGGGAAATCTTGCCATACAGGGAGGGAAATGACTTTAACTGTTCAAAGTAGCATCATGGCATGCTGTGATAGGTCAGTGATTTAAGCTGTTTAAACATGTGTTGCGACTTCACTTGAGGTAATAGGCGACTGGTGACTAGCAGTTCATAGCAAACAGGGATTCGCTGTGACAGGGGTAAGGTGAATCATTTTGAGCATACAGATAATTGTGATTGATAGTATAGACTCTGTAAGTCTTTCATGGAAGCAAGGTCAAGTGTCAAGTTGAGCAACTCAAAGACTATCATGGTTCTTGAAATGCAAACAATAGATATTATCCAGGGTGTTACTAGAGATAGGTGTAAACAGCTATTGTCCCAGGTGTTGCAAGGAATAGCTGTACAAGCAATTCATCCAGGCGTTGGCAGGGGTATATGCTGCAAGCAATTATCCCAGGTGTTGGTAGGGGTATATGCTACAAGCAATTATCCCAGGTTTTACTTGGAATAGGTGTACAAGCAATTATCACAGGTTTTACTAGGGATTAATGTAAACAGGAGTTATCCCAGGTGTAACTAGGGGCAGGTGTCCCAGCTATTATCCCAGGTGTTACTAGGGACAAGTTTAACAAGCATTTAGTAGCCCCATGTGTTACTAGAGACAAGTTTAACAAGCAACTAGCCCATGTGTTACTAGAGACAGGTGAAAGTGTAACTAGCTATCTTTCCAGGTTTTACTAGGGACAGGAGTAAACAACAATTATCCCTGTTATTTCTAGGGATAAGTATTAGCCAGCCACCATCTCAGATGTTACCAGGGACAGGTGTAATCAGCAACATTGTATTGTCCATGTGTTCCTGTGGATACTAACAAATCTCCCAGATGTTACTAGGTGTAAACAGCTGTTTTATCAGGTGTTTCTTGGGATTGGCTGTAATCAGATAATGTTATCTATTTTCATGGACATTACCCAGGTATTGTCAGGAATGGGCCGAAACAGTTGGGAACAATAAATCATGACTCAGTGATTTCCTGTTTTGTCCTCAACCCTACAACCTGTACCTTATCTTCATTTGGAGGTCTAGCCAAATATTTTGACTCCCACAGTAAGTTAGCTTCGCCTGAAATGTTCTGGTTCATTACACCAAATAGGCATTCTGTCAGATTGATTGTCTCCCATATTAATAACAACTAAAATAACACATTAATTCATTTTCTAAGTAAGTCTAATGGAGAGAACCAGATAATTTCGGACCTAATTTGTAGTTGGTCTAATATAAAATATGTAATCTAGGATCTCCTAAACGGGATGCCAGTACAATTTTGAATAGGTAACCTGATCATAATAATTTTACCAACGCCCTGCTTAGGATATAAACAAGGAAAAATATAAAAGCGGAAGCTAAAGGGGATGAAAAGCACACCTGGGATAGCGAGAAGATTTAGCGGTGTCTGTAAGCAACTCTCTGGTAGTTGTGACATCCAGTCTGCTAGTTGGTAATCAGTCTTTAGACCTGCCATTCTGCAGAAGTCTGCAAAATATCAACTCCGCTGTAACGTTACATTACTAGAGTGATCTCCTTTGGTAATTTTCTTCGGAAAACCGCTCGGGACTTTCCGTGGGTTCTCCTAAAAAGCGTCTTCAACCGACATTAGTGTCTTCAAGTGACAACAAGCGTCGCCAGACAAAATCTATAAAAATAACGAATAAAGTAAGCGATATCAGAAGATATGTTTTTAATATGACTATACACCTCTATACCAAATTTCAATTTGATATTTGAAAAATTGACCGAGTTATGATGAATTAATTTATTCATTTTTACGAGTGATGCCAGAATCTCTTTTGTATTTCAGAAATTTGTTATACAATGCAAAGTACATTTGTAATAGCTGAAAATCTCACACACACTAATCTTGCTTCCACTTTCACGCACAAAAAAAAATATTGATTGTCATTTTACTACATTTTTCAAATGTTTACATCTAATGTCACATTGCATTTGTATAAGGAAAGCAGCAAAGGAAAGGTTAATAAAAAGCAAAAAAAGACACTAGTAAAGGAAAACAGGAGGGAGTAAAGAGCATGTGTTGCCAGCTGCAAATGTCAATATTCTTAAAACAAAGTTCAGCAAATCTAAGATTCAGGAGATATTACTTAACTTTTGCCATTTTTTCCAATCATTTTTAAAATTATTACTGTATTTGTCATCTTTACCTGTTGCATTATATTTTTGGGTTTTCCTTGATTGCCTTTTTACGACCATTTATAGATACATTTGTTTGTAGGCATGCTGAATAAATATATTGTTTCATACTCAAAATAATTGTACTGTCTATTGGTGTTCTTATTCCATATTGATTAAATAGTCCAAAGATAAAAGTCTCCTTATTGTAAGCAAAAGAGATCATTAAAGCATTTAATAAAATCTCAACATTTTGTAACATAACTTGCACCTTATCACATTCCCATAGGGTATGTTCTATTGTTTCAATATCAGTTTTACATGAGTTGCAATAAGAATGAGTTTGTTGTCAAAATGTGTTGATTGATTCTGTATTGAAGCCACTGTAATTTTGAATTTTTGGTTATATGAAAAGGCATTTTAAATATTTTCCTCCATGTTTCATTGTCAAAATTAAAAACGTCATCCCATTTTTTTCTTCCAGTGGATATTGTATTATTTTTACTGAGTAAATAATAAAACCTTTTGTCCCTTTTAGACTGCTGAAAACTATTTCTATATTATTGGTATGAAAGGATAGGTAGGACATGGTAAATCTTGTTTCTGTATATGTTTTCGAATAGCTGAAATAAGTCCTGGGTAATTAAGAAAGTATGAATTGGATTTTTACGATCTGTGTGCGGCGTGGCACGTGTGTGTATTAACCTGTACAGTTAAGATAGCGTCGCCAGACAATATCTTTAAACATTCTTACTAAAGTAAGCGACATCAGATGATTTGTTATTAATAAGACTTTTATTGATATATACTCCACCAAGGTACGGGATGTAATGGACAATAGACAAGTTGAAGGTGTGTGAAAAGTGATTAGTTTATCACAAGCTCCGTCTACTTGGAAAATGAACTCCCACATGGCTCACAATCTAGATGAAAACTAATTATACTATGCAACAAAACTTAAGTTAGCTGTGTCCAATTCCCCCCCCCCCCCCCCCCCCCCCCCCCCCCCCCCCCCCCCCCCCCCCCCCCCCCCCCCCCGAAATATATCTCGATCTCTTCTTTGTCCCCTCTCTTCCCTGCATTTCTTTCTTGTCATATGTATATTTAAGTAGCTCTAACATTGCGTGATATGTATTGTAATCAATTAATTTTTTTCGAAGAGGACTTCAATAAGTTGGCAAAACTTGTGTGCAATTCGTTTGCAACATCTGTTATTTGCAATAAAATATGTTTAAATCAAATCCAAATTTTAGCTAGATATACGATCGGTGGCGTGGCACACGTGTGTGAATAGAACTCCGCAGATCGTGAAGCGTCTTCAGCCTTTACATCTAAGATTAACCTATAAAGTAAGCGACATCAGAAGATGTGTTATTCATATGACTATGATACACCTATGTACCAAACTTCAAGTCGATATTTGAAAAAATGACAAAGAAATGACGATGTGAATTTTTACGATCGGCGGCGTTGCACACATGTGTAAAGAAATCTACAGATCGTGAAGTGTCTTCAAACTATATCTCTAAAATGAATCTAAAAAAGTAATCGACCTCAGACGCTATGTTATTCAAATGACTGTAACACACTTTTATACCAAATTTAAGTTTGATATTTGAAAAAATTGACCGAGTTATCGTGAGGTAAAATGTTACGATGTAAAAGTATGAAGATTTACAGCGTATCACACATGTGTGTACACATATATAAGGACTTCGCATAGCTGAACACGGCCAGTCCGGATTAAATTGCTGTGTAAACACTGATATAACATTTTGTTTGCTTTATTATTTGTTGTTTCCCTCATCAGAATGGATGATTTTTTTTTCAGTTCCATGGATGATTTTTTTTCAGTTACATCCTTTGTAGAAGTTACCAGACCGCTACGGACTCTTTGTCTATAATATATGATCGTGTGACTATATCTATGTAATGTGTTTAAAAACATATAAATACTGATTTTTTATTTGTAGACTTATAAATAAGAATAAAATGAAATAAATAACTTTTAATAAAGCTTAATGCTTAATACCGCCGGGTAGCTCAATCGGTAGAGCGTCCGTCTAGAGTTGGGAGGGTCCCGGGTTCGATCGAACCCCTGTCTGTCTGCTGCATTTTCTCTTTCTCCTGTTACAAAAGAGTCAATAATGGAGTAAAAAGACTAGTTAGAAATGTGGCAGGTTTTAATTGTACAAAGAATTAGGGTCGCCTTCTAGCTTTAGCTTATAGTGGTAGAGCGTCCGACTAGGAACCCCGGTGGAAGCACACTATTCTCTTTCCTGTTACAAATGGTGTCCGTGGCTGTGGTGACAGGGAGTAAGAACTTGAGTTGTGGTGTTCAAGGGCAAACACATTTAAAAAGGGGGAGTAGTGTGGCAGGTTTTAATAGGATTAAGGTCGCCTTCTAGCTTTGAGCTAGAGGGGAAATTCCATTTAGCTCAGTGGTAGAACGAGGGTTCGATCCCCGGTGGAAGCACACTATTCTCTTTCCTGTTACAGAACGGATAAGCAGTGGGGTATGAGTTATTAGATTGAAGGAATGGCTAGTGAGTTATAAGAATCACAAGCGGAGTATCCCGGCTAATATTCCCAGACAACTAGCACTAGAAATATCACCGGCACTATTAAACCTTGTTCAAATATCTTTAGATTCATGCACTGTACCACAACGACTGGCGTGTTTCACACATTGTTCCAGTATTAAAATAAAGGTGATAAGGAAGCTGCTGAAATTTACCATCTTCCTCACTCAACTGCATCACATGTAAATTATTGGATCATACTATTCACAGCAACGTTATGGCTCACATCGAACTCCAGATCATCCTTACTCATTAACAACATGGCTTCTGGGCAAAATAAACAAGTTGATAGACAACAGAAAGTCATACTTATCTGTACCAGCTCTGACAGCGCCCCGTCCTTTCCGGAGTACCCCAGGGGACTGTCGTTGACCCACTTCTGTTTCTAGTCTACATCAATGACACTGTCAGATCATTTTTTTTGCAACATCAATCTGTTTGCTGATGATTGCTGACTCTATACAGAAATTAATTATTTACATGACCGTCGCAAACATGATAATGATCTTTAGACTGAATTGGGAGGGTAAATGGCAGATGGATTTTAACGCTAAACATATTCTGTTATCAACACCTCTAAAAGGAAAAAAACCCATTACGTATAGTAACTCTCTACATAATCAAACACTGGGCAATTTAGATTCTATCAAATATTTAGGGGTCACCCTCACCACAGATCTAAATTTGGATAAACACATTCAGTCCATTACTAACAAAGCCAACAATACTCTAGGATTTCTGAGACGCAACCTGTCATCTTGCAACCGAAAAGCTAAAACCCTAAAATATACAACCTTAGTTAGACCAACCCTAGATTATGCTGGAACACTTATACAACAGACCAGGTCCTGGCTATTGGAAATGCACAGCGCAGGACTGCCAGATATGTGTTTAATGACCAAAGATCTAGAGAGCCTGGTTGTGTATCCAACATGATCGGATCGCTTAACTGGGAGCCAATAGCTCAGAGAAGAACATTACCAAAATCGGACATGTTGGTATCGATTTATCCAACTTTTCAAGTGATAGGAGAACACAAGGAGCCCACAGAATCAACCGAATTAACACCAACAAAAATCTTTATAAATATTCTTTATCCCCAGGACTTTTGTAAATTGTAATTCTCTTCCAAATCCTCTAACACAGGAGCAAAACCTGAATTCTTAATTCATATGTGCCCTTGCTAGTTCAAACTACAAACAGAGTAAGAATGATTAATGGAGCAACGATAGTCTAGTGGTAGGACGCCGGGCTCGTGACCGAAGGGCTGTGGGTTCGAGTCACGGCATGGTGACGTGTTGTATCTTTGAGCAAGATACTTTACTCCGTTTGTTCCTGTCTACTCAGCTGTAAATGAGTACGTGGTTGGGCAGTGCTAGAATTGTTGAATCCTAGCTGTGAGCGCCAAAATGGCAGCACCGTCTGTATGCTCCCTATGGAGTTGAGAAAGATGTTGTCTGATTGCAAAGGCCTTATAACCACGGATACTAATTTGTGACCCGCTTTGAGACGACCTACGAACTAGGTTGTGATAAAGCGGTATATAAAACCTCGAATTATTATTATTATTATACATTAAATAGTAGTCTGACAGCATAACATTTCCCAGTTTTGTTTCATAGACACATCTTCTTCACCATCTGCAATATCTCAAATCTCCGGTGAATAGATAGCTCTTATACTGAAATAAAATATATTTTATAAAAGATTATACTTGATATACATATGACCTACTGTAAATATCTTATATATATAACTGTATAAATTTTTACTTATATGATATAGAAGATAATATAATGTATAAGAGATCTCATAAAGTATAGCAGATATCTCATAAAAAAAATATATGAGATAGCTCAAAGTATATCGCATATCTTATAATAAACATTTTCATATATATCATATAATGAATAAAATATCTTACATATTTATGTAATGAAAACGAAAAAATAAATAAATCTCATATTTATTTATGGAACATCTCAATAAGTATACAAGACATTTTTAATCTTTTATGAAATATCATATATATTGTAAATGATATTTTAATAAAAAAAATATATGATTAAATCAGTATTGTACACATGAATCTATCTTTTAAAATATGAATTTGGTTAGAATGTATGAGCACGAAATTATTACTAACAGAACGTCGCACAAGGATAAGTCAAACACAGCCGTTTCTGTTCAAACAATTTATTAAATCTCATTATGGTTCTTTTCTAATGCTGATTGGCTCTGAAAAAACCGAATAAAGTGAAAAACTAAAAGTTGATGCATGAAAATATACTGTACATAAAGTGTAACAGGGTCGGTTTTATGTGTAACATTTCAAAACAATTAAATCTCGTTTCAAATACAGTAATATCATTATTGAATAAAACTGATGTATTTTACACATAAACAGTGCACAGACATACATAGATAAATGTACAATTATCAACACAATTATAGGCAAGACTAACAATTAAGGCTGTGTCATTTATGAATACATTATGTTATATTAAGAGTGAGCTTTCAAATAACACAGGCCGGTTACACCATCAATTTGATTTGGTTTGGTTTGGTTTGGTTTAGTATTGTTTAACGTCCTAACAACAGCTATGATCATTTAAGGACGGTACATCATCAAAACCACATCACATGACTGTGACTGACGAACTATTGTACCCAGCATTTTATCAACATGAAACCCAAATCACATAAATGCATTGTAGACCAAGTCCCAAAATAATACAAATCATCAAACAATGAAGAATCTTAAAAAAAGGAAAATAGAATAAAAAATAGAAAAGAAATGAATAATAACAAATATGTAAACAAAATAACATTTCCTTCATATATCTTCATCGTCTTCATGTTCAAAATGCTCACACGACACTTTAAAACTTGGCCAACCCCAATCTGTAAACAGAGTATTTCACATTCATGCGTGTCAAAATTAGAAACACATGTATATATAACAGATCGACTCCTTCGATTCATTTTTAAAAAATCCTACTCGACTCGATCTGTTATATATACCCCGATCATTTCTAACGGTTGTGCTAAACATTGGTCCCAAGCTTTTCATCTTCAAGCAAACGCTACAACAGCTGAATCTAGACGACCTTTACCATTTCCTCGTTAAGTATGTTCTTGCTCTACATCTTCATACAACAACGGTCAAGCTGGGCATGTGATAAATGGCGATCTAAATGTTGACCATAATGTAGAGCTACAAGAACCTCTCACGAATGGTTCAATTTTCCGAGTCATCCCTACCATCCATTGGAATGTGAATTTCTAGACACTTGTGGATGCTGTTGAATACTGAAACAGGCAATACGCCAAATACGATATGACGAATTCGATTCGCTTGTAGAGTGAATAAAATCTATCATATCCACCATTGAAAAAGAATAGGCAGCTTAAAATGAAAAGTAAAAACATAAAAACAAGTCTGTTTTGCTTGATTCCGACGTATAACCTAGTGTCTGTGCTAGAAGACAAAGAAACTAAGAATTTGACTCTTAAATTCCCTGCTGGAAAAACAAAACAAAACAATTATACTACGCTTGCCAGATCACAAAGTAAACTCTAGACATATCTATATATATACATTTCTTTTTCGAAAGACGAATACCAGCTAAGCATACTTCTGTACTATAATCTTTACGAATACCAGCTAAGCATACTTCTATACTATAATCTTTACGAATACCAGATAACGACGGATGAGATTAACGACCTCCATGTACCTCGTTTGTACTACACAAAATCCTTTCTTAGCATACTGTATCAGGGTTAGAGTCGTATTGTGACCCTGTGTACTCCATAAGTAGAATGAATGGAATGTTTTTAAAAATTTACAAATATGTGTTGATCAATCTTGAACATCATTTCCACAAGAAAGTTTCTTCTATCAGAATATTCTACTTTTCCACTTCATACAAAAACACACATCATGGCTGTAAACAGTTGATGGTATTTATTTTGGAAAACACGGCAAGTCAAATATGAAATATACTGAGGATGAAAACGCGAGACTGAGTTCCTGGATGATATCATCTTTGCTGAATTCGTCTGCAAGATTTTCCAGGAGACTATTTGCACTCCAATGGGAAAAACTGTGCGGTCTTCTGGTCGATTTATTTCGGTTTCATATGAGGCTTAATTTATTGAAGATTTTATAAGGACTGGCCACAAAATCCTTGCCAACTCCTTAGGCTTCACTTTAAGAAGTGTTTGCTTTAAAAAAGGAAGGAAACTGATGGACCAAGAACACAGTTTGTCCCCCCCCCCCCCCCCCCCCTCCTCCCTGAGCTTAAAATGTATGCATCACAGTCTTCTACCTTCTATACCTTTTACATAATCCGCGTACTTTTATCTTTACTTACAACGTGACCAACATTGACGGCTAACAACTAAGCTGTACTATATGCGTGACGATTTCGATTTTCAGATCTTGAATTTTCCTTTTCTTGATAGTAACAACCCTGCTTACCAATCTTAGGTGTTCAAATGATCGTAATTGATTCGGTATTCACGTGTTTACTCCGAATATTATGAAGACCATTAACAAGTCAATGATCTCCATCATAATCTAATTGAGAAATATTACGTTTCCTTTTGGAAATACGATTATGCTTATTAGTGTGTCTTGTGGTTTTGTTGTCATTACCACGTTTTCCACTTTGAGGACGTGCCATATCTTGGATTGACCTACATGGCGGTCGTTGTCGATGAAGCAGAAGACGTTTGCACTTCCATAACCTCGCAATGTTATTCCCGTATTTGCATGGCGGATGTCGTCGACGAAGCAGTCTCTGTGCAAACTCTTCCTCAGTTCATATCTGTCCTAGTATCATCGATTTTCAGTTGGAAGTACGGGTTTTCCAAACAAATGTATTAACTTGATTTTAGGTGGCAATATTTTCTTTCGATAAAGATAAAATGCTATACAAACAGTTTTAAATTGCTAATATAAAATGTATAATAAAAATATCAGTGTTTAATGGCGTATCATTTGCAGTATTGGAAGCAAAACTTGTCGAGTAATTTGTTATAAATGTACATTTTATGTTACACAAGAAGTAATTCACATTTTTCATTGACAAACCACGTATCGACTCTCATACAAAAGAGAGATCAACTATCGCGGGTATGCATTCTGTGTGGCAGAGTTTGAGATTTAAGGATCCCTGTCCCAATGCACGATGGTTTTTAGTATATACAGTGACCTCTGTTGAACTTCCGGTTGAATATAACTGTAGCACAGTTGAGCCGGGACACTTCTGTTGACCAGGTAGCACTATTGGTAAGCGCGATAGCAAAACAATCGTGTTCGAACCCCGGTCTATCCTCGCTGATTTTTTTCTCTCACTCTGAACAATGTTGATGATTATATTTTGTTTCATCTTTATCGTTTCTCATAAAAATCCCACAAGGTATGGTTTTCTCTTCAGAAATGATTTACCAAAGCTATAGCCCTGCTGACAACAAAAAGATTCGATTTTTAGGCAGTGGTACGGGAGTTCCGAATACCACCGATTGTTGGGTTCTCAAGCCTCAGCATGGTACCTCGAGTTCGTCACTTTACACCCCTTCTACCATATCTATAGTGGATCACAGAAGAAAAGCTGGAATTGCGGTCATATCCGGTTCATCGTATCTCAAAGTGAGTTTACCTTACGTTGTGTAATGTGTTAAGATGTCTTAATGTCCTTTGAGGTCCCATATGACTCCAAAATGTCATGTAGTTCCGCCTTGAATTGTGTGTTCATCTCTGTTTTCATATCAAACCTGAAAGTTAACGATGTATTGATGAAAATATATAATAAATCATCCAAGTTCTGCCGTCATTATGGAATATAAGAAGACAATATATATCTTTAAAAAAATGTGTTATAGCAATTAATGTTGATATCTAAATTGTCAAGGCAACAATGTGTCATGAAAATATATATTGTATAATGCATAAAGATATTCTGACGTTAAACGATGCAATACACTTTATACGCAGTAGGTCTTACTTATTACTGGAGTGTTGCAGACAAGGATCACGTAACACCATATAATCATTTACAGGAGGTTCCCGTGGTCACTATTGAAGTGTAACAACGGGCAACAGATAACAAGGCAAGTTATTACAAGGCAATTCATAGGGTGTTAGGAAAGTATTCTTATACATACTTCTTGCACTCCGCATTCCCGAGGTGTCCTTGTACACCGAATCTGGTTACTCCAGGTGAAATAGTGTAGAAGATATACCACAGACAAACTTTTTCTAAAGTTAAGGTCAAAGGTCAAGTAATAGGTCACAGTGACCTAAATTTTGCATTCTGCACTCTGCCAGCCCAAGATGTCCTTGTACATCAAAACTGGTTACTCCAAGTGAAATAGTATAGTGGATATGCCCCAGACAATCATTTACAAAAGTAAAGGTCAAAGGTCAAGTAATAGGTCACAGTGATCTAATTTTTGCACTCTGCATTCCGCATTCCCAAGATGTCCTTGTACACCAAAAAAGATGTGATCCGGACCAACGTTTCGGACGGACGGAATGCAAACCTAAAGTCCTCCCCGGGAACCGAAGGGGACTAATAAGCNCCCCCCCCCCACACAAGGGAATATTGCATAATTATATGCATTCCATATTTAAGAATGTGCCATCGCTACACTTTTACTAATCCTTTTGGTGCATTTACATTTCGTTTGTTGTGACATGGTTGCAGTCCAGCTTGGTATTGAATGGACAAACGGATGTTGAGCAAACCGATCTTTAACAATAACATGTATAAACTACTTCTTAATTCTAATGTCAATAACATATATTAAACTTAACCACCTTAGAGGCCAGGATGCCCCGAGTACGTGTCCCATTCCCTACAAGCGTGATTGCACTATGGTGCCTTTGTCTCGATACTTACCACTGTTTGGAGGCAACCATAGTCCATTTGATCCCATCTTGCATGTCAAGGGTTATCATAGCATCTAGTAACTTCCGCAATGCTACTATATGGCTTTGAGCTCCATCTCGTCCTTGTAGTAAAACCTAAAACGAAAAACAAACATATCATGTACGTACATTTTATTTTCACCTTAAACTGTGGAGGGCAATAACAATAGTAAGTGGTTTTGTTCTTGTGTATATGAACAAGCTATAGTAGATTTCCTGATGAGTGACATGAGTTATAGGCGTGAAATAATAAAGTGTAAGTGTCTTGACTATTATACCATAGATGTGGTAGGATAGATGATAGTTATAAAGTAGATCTTTACAACATAGACTTAGAAGGTATCGTAAATATATATATCCCATCATGAATTAAACGCAATTATACGGTCCCTGCAGGTAGGGCGTACATTTGTAATAATTGGACCTGCTACCCCCATTGCATGATCATAAGAGGCGACTAAATTTAGGATATTATCTTTTCTATTCTTTCTAAACAACCTTCTTCTTCCTAATGTCTCCCTTGACAATGTCTCACTTTCGGCCTTTAGTTGAGCGTTCGTCCCTGTGAGGAAGGCTTTGGGTTCTGTCCCCTGGCCGAGAAATACCAGAGTCTGTAAAAATGGTAGTTTCTACACCTGCTTAACTCTCAGCAATTTATGAGTGGAACGACTGGTTCGCCCGTTGTCAGTATAATTTGACCGGGTGGAGTGACCTGCTGGGTGTCTTCGGCAGTATGTTTCAGTAAGGTAGAACCATAAAGTCGGCATCAGTTCCACGTTATCACAAGGAGACAAACACGAACATACCGCAGCCTCCCAAAACACACACACATACACTACACGCATGCATCTTGCACACAGAGGAGGCCGTCCTTAAATGACCACAGCTGTTGATAGGACGTTAAACAATACTAAACCTAACCAAACCAAACTAACGTGTCTTGGCAAAAACGTTGTAAATTATAAGTATGTAGACAGCTAGAGTAATGTAACACACACATGGGTGAGTGTACCTCTAACAGATACAGTATGCCAACAATGAATTACACTGAATCATACAGCCGTGTCCTCCTCCTTAGACTCATCGATAATGCCAGGGAACAAAAGTTATAAATCCAAATGGGACTAAACTACTGTTGAAAATATCATAGATATGACAGACTATCAATGTGTTACACATATCCAGACCTACAACATATACTTTGCTTTGTTTAACAGAATATATATGTTGTCTGACTGTTAAAACAGTCGAGACAGAATAGATAATAAGTAAAACACATTTTTGCCATTTTCAATATTTTTTAAATAGAACTAAATTGGACATTATACGGACAGTATTTTAAGAATGTAAAATACATACTTTGAGCATTTTGAATTCATCAGAACCGTTTCCTTTCTTGAGGCGCTCCATGTCCGTTTTCTGGATATCCAGGTGTCCGGCGATGTCTAGGGATGGTTTTAACGCTTGGGCCAGGAGCAGCAGGAACTGGTCTGACATTGGCTTTGGGTAATCTAGAATCAACCACAATGAACGTTTTATGTTTAACGAACTAAATAAATAAATAAATAGATAAATGTCAATAATGATAGCTAAAGGAACAACCTTTTTATTCTTTAATTTACCAATTAAATCTGCATTGTATCTGTGTACAGCAAAGGTCACTCCGATGACTCATTACAGGTCTAACAATATCGACTTTATAACTTGATACGACATTTGCACTATAATCATTATATCTTCAGAGTGACTTCGTAATATAAATAGTAAACTCTGTTTAAAAAAGTGTTTTGAAAAAAACCCCAGAACATCTGGGTATTTGATTTGTTTTACCTCCAGGGTTGATGAGATCGGAGTCCTTGAACGCCATTTGAACCCATTTCCAAAAGTTTGATTTCTGATTGCTATGCTGGTCGAACCTATAAATATGTGAGACTGTGTACATCACGTGATAAGACCAAACATACAATTAAAAAATATCAGCTGCATTTCTTATTAAATGAATTGGCAAAACTAATGTATGTTAACCCTTGCAAATTCGGGAATATTGTGCTGCAACACTTCAAATGAAGTGTTTTCGACTTTCGTGGACTGACAAATTATACATAAAAATAAAATTAAAAAATATATAGATATATCCATTTAACCCGAGAACATAATCTGAGGATTTTTCCATATTTGTTTATGACAGACATGGCATGCGCCTTATTCACTTGTAAGTCGTTTGTTTTCATTGACAGTAAGTATTTTCATTTTTTGGTAACTACGAAGATTTCCTCTTTCTTTATGAGGAAGTATTATCCTTTCCAAACCAACATTTAATTTACATTCTTTACAAAGGAGTATGATTTACAATACTACTTACCATTCTTTCATCTGGAGAGACACGACTGTACAGAGATCACGACGACCTCCTTTGGCTAAAGCGGTGAGTAGGTTCGGCAAACCGAGGTCATCACGTGTCCGGCTTTTTTCTTGCCATTCTTTCATGAACTATAGGAAAATGTTAAGACACACTTATATTTTGTTCGTTCGGTATTAACACAAACAATGATCAAGCGATTAACCGATCGTTATACAAAGATAATAATATGCATTATTGGGATTCTTCTGTAATTATGTTCGGTTTATCAGTATGCGCCAGAACGATAATGCACTTTGATCATCTGCTCTGATCTATCAGTATACGGGTTTACAAGGTTCCGATGTGACACTCTAATCTCACCATTAACGCAGTTCTAGCATGTTAGCCTTATTCAGCAGTGTGATGATAAGCGAGGTTCTGCTATTTATCATTGCAATATATATATATATAAAAAAAAACTGTCATAAAACCATGAGTCGTTACTTCAAAATGTCTGAGTAATATATTCAATGATATTGCCATATGTGCAACGTTTTATGTTTTAACCGTCAATATTTTATAGCTGGTAACGTTTAAGCTGAGTTTATAAAATACATATATATATATATATATTTAGCGATAAATAGTTTTAAATGTCCATGTGACGGTAAAAACATAAATAAAATAAAACACGAAGACTAGTATAATCGGCTAGCGCTTTCGCCCATCTTGGGGCTCTTCAGGCGATGTTCTATATATAGTGGACACATACATGCATGATCTTGTCCTGCTGGGTACCGTTTGAATTCAGGAGCTCTTTCTCTACATCCGGGAAGTTCCAGCCCATCATCACCACGATCTTGTACCATTCATCATCCAGTTCCTTAACCACCGTGTAGAGGAACTCGTCGTTTGTAAAAACTGAAACAAATTTCATAGTTGCAATGGTAACAATTTCAGAAATATAATCTATTACTATATTATACTGCAGCGTCAATCACGAGTGCAAAATGAAACAAACAAAAAAAACCACACGAACCTAGGAGATACCTTAATAAAAGGAAGGATAATATGTTGTTCCAATTTGACCCAAAGCTCATTTAGCTTTGCTCCGATTTTCAAAATTCTTTTCTAATCTTTATTTTCTTCTTTTATCA
Source organism: Mizuhopecten yessoensis (assembly GCF_002113885.1). Classification (NCBI taxonomy): domain Eukaryota; kingdom Metazoa; phylum Mollusca; class Bivalvia; order Pectinida; family Pectinidae; genus Mizuhopecten; species Mizuhopecten yessoensis. Next base: position 72,457 of record NW_018403786.1, on the reverse strand, counting down.
CTTTCTCTCCCCTCTTTTCACTCAAATATTCCAATAATTACATTTTCGCGTCGAATGACAAATTTGATTTAAAACCAAACCAGTATTCATCATTTACACCAAATAATTTCGACAACAATAAACTTTTAAAAGGTGTCGGTTTTTAAAAGGTGTCAGTAAGCTAACCAGGCTTTCGGAAAACTGATCTAGATGTTGGTTATATAAAGGCTACCTCCGATATTTTGCCTTTTGTCTACTATAGGAAACTGTTCCTATGTGGATTAGTGTGTCTTATGTTTGCTATATTTATGAAGGGTTTCTCTACGTGGAATAAAAGGTCTGGTGTTCCACTGTACCTTTTTCAGTTCCCTTTCCGCCCTGATATTTGACTGGTTTCGATACTGCCGTCGCTGGCTTAGCCGGTGCCGGTGCCGGTGCCGGTGCCCTTGGCATTGCCGTACTGACTGGAGGTTTGGCGGGTTTCTTCTCAATGTCGGTAGGCTCCTGTACCTGTATCAATGGTACTGTTGCTGCGGCAGTATCCTTTTCCGATTTATCAAAAGTGATGTGAACATTCGTGAGCAGATTTTCCACAGGTTTTGCAGGACCCTCCGTTTCCAATTGTGCTGCTGTCTTATATACAATTTTGTACTCGAGTATTCGCACATTTCCGGTCTCGTTTTGTACATTGTTCTTCACGCTTGCTGTAAACACCGAAAAATTGCTTCTTTTCGGATGAAACTGAAAAATCATGAAACCATCTTCTGCTCCTTGTGGTCTTAGGTTTTTTGATGCTATAATTTTGTATCTTTGTCTCGTTGGTCCTTTATAACACAGTACATCACCTGGTCTTTGGTCAATGAACCCGTCATTTATCCACTTCTTTTTTGCTTCTTTACTGCATTCTTCTGTATTGCACTCAACCACTGTTTTGAAAGTGTTGTTTTTTTTGTCATGTTTTGTTAAAACTATAAACACAATAGAATATTCTCGATGGGTAGATTTTTGAAATACGAGACCGATTTGTGGTTTTAATGCTACCATTTCTGTTCCTGGTTTAGCCTCCATAATTACTTTCCTGTAAAATAAGGATACATCAATAAAATAAAACTAAAAAGTAAGATATAGATAACTACGTCTACATTAAAAACACCAACAGGAACCAAGGAGAAAACAACATGGAAGTCACGTAAAAGATCCGAAGAGAAAAAGATAACAATCAAGCAATATTCCAACATTTTATAATAAAACAAAACATCACTTTAAAACTTGAGGCGCATCAAAACATAATGAAAAACAACAGGAACAATATGGATAAACGGGACAAAATAAACATAAATAAAAGAGGCGAACCATGTCACGGGAATGCATCATATGATAAGGAGATAGCGTCACCAAGGAAGTGTGTGTTCAATATCTACCCCAATCGTCCGACCTTGTTCTGAAAGATTGACCACATCCTTTGGGGACATTTTTGTTGTGATTTGCCCTCACAGCATCCAAAGTCATCTGATGAATTATGCATTTTCTCTTTGTTTTTGTTTTTCATAAACTTTGTCGGTATAATAAATAATTGATGGTCCAGAAAGAGATTCATTCACCGTCAACGATTATTTTTAACTACCGGAAACTGTCTACTACCGGATCAATATTATTAACTGGATTATGTTTCCATTACAAATTTTTGAACAGGACAGAACAAATAACATCATAACAACGACCATTAAATTGATATTGCCTTTTTAACATACTTACATGGCACCGTCGCTGATGTCTAACTCAACTCCGTCTGGTGTAACACTAAGAGGGTCATCTCGGACACTCCAGCCCATATCGGTGACAGAGGCTACTTCTGTAACGTCAGCAGAAACTAATTTGAGGTTTTTACCACCATTTGGAGGAGGAAGACGAAGCTGAATAGGAATCTTTGGGTTTTCACGATTCTCTGCTTTTAAGCTACTGAATGACGTCATTGATACGATGTCTTTCATCCCGTCTGACCCCAACACGCTGGGATTCGGAATTGATATTGTCTGTTGGTAAACCATAAAAGGAAAGTAGTACGTTTTGATAATAAAAATGTTTAATTTAAAAAGACTGCATATAATTGCGGAACAGGACCCCCGTGGTTGTTCTCTGTTTATATTGGCAAAAAAAAAAAGTTTAAACATTGATAGTAAAAGTATTATCATTCTTATGTTATTGTCTGCAATTAATGTTCTTATTCTTCAACGAATATTTTACACTTCTGTTATCAAAACAATTAGAACAGAAGAAATTTTTCCATACCTGTAGCACTAATTTCACGTCTTTGGAAAAGGTATTTGCTTGTACAGTGACTCCGACATTAGGGTTTATCTTAGAGGTAAACGTCCCTCCCTCAACTGGTATCTTAAAGAGGTCGGTCTGGGGTCTACACACCAGGATAAAAGAACTGAACTGGGATATGTCCACTACCGCCACGGCATAGGGAGTCTATGAAAGATAACCACGTGGTAAAGTTAAGTAGGATAGTTCTAGGCATGAAAAGATAGCATCAAATTATTATGGCATTATTATTCACTTGATCCTCAAACTGGTTTAATATAATATATTATCATATAATGGAATGTCATAATCATAATCATTGCTTATCTTAACTGTTCAGAATAGTACTTCAAAGTATTCGTTAGTGGTACTGAAAGTCAAAAGAATAAAAACACAGTTGGCATGTGTTCAAACATATATGAAATACCGTGAAAGGTAATGTGTTAGTACGGCAAAGATGAGGATACATAGTAAAAGGAAAACAAGATATAGTCTATTCAAACAAAAATCTTTTTTCAGATTAGTATCGAATAACAGCTGTTTATTTACTTACATCAGTTTCAACTTTATTGAGCGACGCTGTTGAGAACACGTGTCCCTTATCTGTCCTGAGTACTATTTCCTCCTTGGCGTTTGGGCCTGAGTATATTGGCACCGTGAGTCTAACCGGAGTTGGTTTTCCTGTCCTCCCTAGCCTATACTGGAAAGCATCACTGCATACATCTTCGCTGTTCTCAAATCCAAATCCCAAGTCACTCTCGTCTGTTGTCTGACGTCGACACATCAGCGAGAACTTGTCGTCTGCTGGTCCTGTACTGTAGTCGATCGTGAGGCCGAGTTTCCAACATTCTGTTATGCCACCACCTTGTACTTCAACCGTTTGCATCGTCATCTCTCTGTTAATAGCACGTGATCAATCAAACACATATGTTTCGCAAAAAGACAAGGAAATACGCAGTGACGATGTACATCCAAGTTAATATATATCGAGAGCAATAACGAGCTTCCCAAATGAGGTGCTCAGACAACAAGACGTTAAATACAGAACAGTAATTGTTAACACAAATCACCTGCATATACACTGCTTTATGACTACCAGAAGCCTTTTTACATGTTACCTTGAGTACTTGTTAATCCTAGGTACTTGTCCTTGTCTGTGACCTCCAGAAGACTACATACATGTGATATTAAGTACTATTTCATCTGTTAAACTTACCCTGGTCTGTAACCTCCTGAAGACTGTACAGCTGTAGACAAGAGTGCATGTATTTCTTTGGATCGACACAGCGCTATCGGGGTTCTGTTGTTCTAAAATAAAGGAATACAAGTTAATCTAACAATATGAAAATACTTTTAACAGTTTAATATATTCATGTATTAGATAAATGTCAGTGCTCATACATCCAAACAGACACGTTTCCACACTTTTTAACATCTGTAAACATTTGATGTAAACATACACAGTAACTTAGAGTCGATAGAGAAAAAATCGAGGAAACACCGACACAAAAGGAAAAACAGCATGACCCAATGAAGAAAACCAGAACCGAGGAGACATCAACACAAAAGGAATGACCTCGTGACCCCAAAAGAAAGTAGTTGAAATAGATGTTCCTGAAGGGGAACTTTCTACTGCACCACACGTGTGAGCCTGTCAACATAAGAGACGTGTGTTTGTCACCAACAATCTAAGACAAAATAAACATGTTTTGATCGTGACATACTCTCAATACACATCGATGGAAAACACGTCATTAACGCATAAAAGTGCCGAGTGTTAATTAATATAATATAATAAAGCTTGGTGATGCCTACATCTTCCACTGGCAAAGTAATAATAGGAGTTGCATCCTCTTCATCAAAGACGATAGATTCGTTGTCATCTGGGTAAATCTGTAATTCTTTGGACGGACGATAGTATACATACTGTAGGTCTGCCATATTACACGGGTTATTTTCTCCTCTGAATCTGGTATGTAAACTCTGTGTCCAGTTTAGTGTAACTTCAGTTTATCTATATTAACAGTAACCTGGTGTAAGTAGCGACCTATACACATCTACAGTTCTAGGATACAAAACTGTTGTACTAACACATATCTGATTAATATTTAATTTTTTTCATGTATCGCTACACTAGAACTTTATATTTCTAAATATAGCCATCTCTTGTATTGAAATCAATGACTGAGGAAATTCGATTTTCTGTCCCACATTGAGGAAATATGCACTGTGGTAAATCACTTGCATTGTTTCACTACATATGTTTATGCGGTGAAAAGTTAACCAGTAACATGATGTATACTGACTCTATGAAGAGCTGATTAAAAATGCATTAGAAATAAGTACACAATGGAATTTCCTCATCAAATATGTTTTCATTGTTTTTCAATGATGGCATTCGGTGGTTTTATGGGAATTACTGTTTGTGGAAATACAGCAAGACAACAATTGTTTTGCCACGTTTGGAAACACTTTTGATTTTATTCTTTTAACCTTACCCTCCTTCACAATATAGGTCCGTGACTTTAGTAGTAATGATATACATGGGTGATGCTATTTTTAGCTCCCGTTTTCAATATTGATTTATAAATATCGAATTATCTCCAAACACTATTTTTGTTTACAAGGTACCCGTTACTGTATGACGTTAGTGAGACTTTGTGCAGAGTAATATGATAACGTGTTAAATTGTTAAATTATTCTATATATGTAGCTGAAACTTGTAAGTGAGATAAATTAAGATGGAATGACATTCATGCACATCATTTCATTACTTCTGTACATACAAAAAAGTGCATTTAACCATTTACCTACCTATGAACCACTTGTTATTATAGGATTCCGCATATGTAGCATAGATAAAATAGATAAAAACTGACTACAGTCTGAAGTGTAACACATACAAGATGGAGAGAATCAAGTAATGTGAACAATTTACTACCATCAATAATGTAAAAGACTTCAAAGATCGTTTACATTTCCCTTCATATCAATTTTCATGTTTACCCACACAGAATTTATGGAAAAATTGTAAAAAAAAAAGGAAAGGAAAGGAAAAAGTCTTAAACATCGCTTTCATTGCGAGTAAATAATGTAATCTTTCTCTGCTCTTAAGTTTGATATATTCCTTTCAAATGAGTTACCAAGAATATGCCATGTAGTTATTTCAAAAAAGAATACACTTACTATTCAACCACCATCATCATGCATCCGATATTATATCCAGTCAACTATTAGAAGTCGCATTATATCATATTTGCATTTACTTTGTACTGGCTTGCTATAAAATTATTAACTCAAAATGTTAAAACTGGAACTGTTACATTTAAATTTTGAACTATTTGAGTTAACAAAAAAAAAATCCGATATGGGAATACTAAAATATCATATCTGATGGATGCATTTAAATAAATTGACATTTTCTGAAGGCTTACTTTGTCTTTGATTTGAACACTTGCTCCACTAAACACGAGAAGTTCCACAGTAGCCACATAGTTTTTGGCAACAGCAAAGTGCAAGGCCGTCTGTCCAGTTTTCTGAAAGGAAACAGTACCATTTTTAAAGTTTATCTCTTTTGTTTAAAGACGTACTTCATAATCTTTAACTTTCATAACCAAAATCCGAATAAATAGCCATCTCACAAATAATATCGAACTACTTTCCTGGCCACTGTGTGTTGAATTAATATATACAGGTATATATAACTTTATCAATCGATGGAACTCAATTGGAACACTAAAAATAAAACAATAAAATAAAACAATGAAATAAAATAATAACATAAATAAATGAATTATCCCTCACCTCTTCCGGTAAATCAAAGTGTGCTCCATTGACTATCAGCAACTCGGCAATGTCTGCGTAATCTTTCTTCGCCACGTAGTGGAGGGCAGAATGCCCCATCTGTTCTTAGCAAAATACATACAAGAGATAATAATTTTCAAGCATGATTATACCGAATTGGGACAAAACCGTTATTTTAACTCAAAATCAATGAAACTAGGGCTTAAAAAGGAAATATTTCCATCGAGTCATTGGAAAACGACTAGAAAATAAGACATGTTCTAGGATGTAGGTGTTTTCTGCTTCATCATGGACAATGTACGTCAAATCTACGTAATGTCATGCCTTCAAAGTTGGAACAAAGATAGTGATAACAAGCCAACACAGCACACTAATCAAATACATTTGTGTACATAAAGCTGCATTTCTCATAACTCTGTAAAGTTCACATACAACTGTTCCTATACTCAAGTTAAATAAAATAACTGGCGTCATGAATGCATGTGATTTTTGTCTATAAATGGTACAACACAATACATCACCAGCATACACGCAGGCATACACACATAGGGAGATATTAGCCAGATGGCATAGGACTAGTAGTTAGCCCCTGATAAGGCAGCTCCTGCGAATTCCTCAAAAAAATAATATCCTAATTGTATTAATTGTATATCTATGTACTGTAAAGAGCGCTTTAGAGTGGCTTATGTTAGCTAGCTAGAAATGTTGTATATGTTATAAATACCAATTACTTTCTTTACAGTCTGTGATATTAGTCCACTTCCGGCCTTTTGTAAAGTTATTATCAAAGAGGCCATATAACACCTGCGCAACTACAAGATTCAGGAGGAGATGATTTGTATTGAGGGACGAATACGTTTTATGTTATTATTGACGTGACATGTATTGTAAAAGGTAATTTAACTTACGTTATCAATTCTGTTGACTGGACAATTTCTTTGAAGTAATAAAATCACATCATTTTTGTTACCGACATTTGCACAAAGATGAAGTAGTGTTTTTCCAGACTAAAAATTAAAAAAAAAATCATATAATCTGTCAACAAGGTCATTTTCAGTTTTTTCGATTCCAACAGATATTCATCAATATAAGCTTAAATGAAATATAAATATTACTTCACTGGAGTACAATACAAAGAGAATGCCTTTTTTTTCCTGGTGATATCAGTTATATATTTACACTGACTTGATGGATACTCTATGGGAAAAGTAAGTATCCCACGAGTTTTGTCATTCATCAAATAGAAAGTTTTTATTACATACTTATTAATAAATACGTTTTTTTTGTATATGCGATACGATACAATTTCTCTAACCCATATCAGCCCTCGCCGTATCACACCCCAAAACCCGTATCACCCTCTCCGCATCAGCCCGCAAAACCCGTATCACACCCCTTTTGGAAATGTTTCGTTTTTTCAATATTTCAAAAGAAAAATAGATCATAGGATAGTAGATAATTCCGTATTTTATTAGTAAGTATGTACTAAACAGAATAATAATACCTTTTTTCCATATTACACACAGTATCAACACTCGACCAATATCAGACCTCAGGCCTTCGGTCCTCGGGCTGATATTGGTGTCTCGGTTGATATTGGGTGTGATAGAAGAAAGACATGTATCATTCTCTATACATTCATGCTATGTGAAAGCATTATTGATATCCTATATAAATGTAGGGTTTATTTTCATCCCCTTCCTATATAACAAACAATATACTATTGTTTTTACGCATATCTAATTAACATCAGTTTTCTTTTAAAAAAGAAAAGAAAAAAGAGACAAAACACAATCTATGCAATAACTTACGTCATCGACGAAATTGAGGTTCAGGTTTTGCCATTCTTCCAGTATGGAGACGAACGTGTTGGTATCACACTTTCTCGCAGCAGTGAGAAGCTGAAACATCAAAACTAATTCTGTGCATAAGTCGTATTAGTTCTATAGATGCATGGTATAACAACGTTATGGCGTAATTTAACTGAATACTTTCATTTCATTATTCATAGTAAGATCAATTTGAAAAAATACCACTAAAGATTTAAGGGGTTTTTCATTTTTAAGTTTGTGGAATAGGGAAATTTTGCCGAGGGTTTAAGCCTATTTACTAAACCAGATGTAACAATTTTCCTATTTAGCATACCGATTGATGACTGACTCATTCTTTCTCCCATCTCTTGCATGCAGACTGGGAAATAATCAACAATGACATCGCGAATGCTACAGGAAATATGGAAGGTTTTCTATATGCTGTTCACAGTTCAATATTAAACATATTTGAAAAAGCATGATGTTTAAACAGAAAGATGTTTAAAAGACTATTGTTTAAAAAAAAATCTAATTCGCGTGCGGCGATGCCAGGTTCCGACTCTGTTTGGCTGTCCTTCCACTGGCCAAAATATCATTTTAATGACGTCACTTATCATATCAAATATATTTATCCCACATGGTTATTTAGTTTTAGGCGGGAACGCTTCGTTATATGAACAATATAACAACAACAATACTTCAACAATTTACACAGCAGAAAAAAATTGCAATGCACACACACTCACTTTTTTCTTCACTCCATTTAACATGGGATTATATTCCTCAATCAGTGGTTCTGGACTCTCCACAGAGGCAGGAAGTGTTGCCAAGGATCCGGTTTCCATGTTGATACCACTGACAGACACAATCGACTTCCGGGTGTCAAACGACTGTTTCGACGATGACGTCGATTGTCGTGACACTGGGGACGGTTGCTTCGTCGTCATTTTGTTAGAATTGTGCTGGAAAAAAAGTAAAAAATTATATTTAGATTGAAAAGGAATTACATCGGGTTCTCTCAAGTCAGCTGTTTTATTATGTAATAACAATGAAATCGACTATGACGTAATAATCGTTATGTAACGCTAATTAAAGAATTACAACAAAATAGCATGTCTTTAATGTATAAAATGGGAATACTTGAAAAAACACTCTTTTGATAAGGTCTAGTATGAAGATATACATGAAACATGTACTGATGATATTTATAATATATCCCGTGTTCCTCTGATGTAAGGATAACGATATAAAAATTCGGGGTAGATAACAACAATTATGAAGTCACTCTGTATTCTTGATACCCAATTTTCACTAGAAAGTGAAAGAAATGAAGCACCAATTTGATCAGATAGTGACCTTGAAAGTAGGTCAATGTCATTTTTATTTGAAAACTTTGTTTTGCTCTATCATATGTTATTGCACCATACGACATTCGATTTATTTGTGGTAATTAAGAACAAAAGAATGAAAAATTAACGTATAAAGTATTCTAAAATATATGTAGAATACAGCGAAAAGGGAAAGGTGCCTGTAAAATCCTTTATCACGCTTAATACATTAATAACTTTTGCCTACAACAAAGTTTTGAAACTTTAACTTATATTTCATGTAAATTATGCCAGAATTAAGTCAAGCTACATAGCTATGGTCAACCACCTTTCCATGTAAAATATTCACGAAAAATATGAAATAATCAAGCACGTTTTTTAAAAGATCGTTTACCGATGTAGAAAGCCAAGTCAAATAAACACTTTACTGTAACATATGACCATTTTATTAATTTAGGACTCATCAGCTGTTCTTAATGTCAAAAGAATGAAATACAGCGATTTTGCATTAATTGATATCGAAGCTTAAGCAAATAACGAAAGAGATTATGATCAATCAGTTAAGTTTACACGAAACATGAACACCCAAATTACACGAGGTTTATTGTCGATTCAGACAGGACACTACCCCGTCAAATCTGATAGGATCAGTGTGTCACTGTCTACCTTAAACACGATCACATCGTTCACTGAAGACATTTACCACTGACCGTGTAATATCAATCCATACAACGGACTGAACTATTGTGTTTGTGATATCTAGTTGAATTGCTGGCAGTTCAAAAAGGTCCGTTATTCATTCAGTACAGAGGTATTCATGTTTTATGTGTGTTGTTTATGTTACCATCGGGTTTACAATTTAAGGACCCCTGTCCTTCTACAGACATACGTCTGGATATTAAAAATACAATAACTTGAAACCATATATTGATTTGTTATACATGTATCTCGGTCAGTGGTAATTTTACTGATAAGGCCCCATTGCAATTTTTTACACCAAGAACACTGTTGTTGATATTTGGTAAATTATTTGTCATCACTTTTTCATAAAAGTGACACAAACTATTGTTTTCCATCAGACAAGATTTGTCGAAGCTATAGTCATGAAAGGAAAAAGTTTCAAACGCATTGTTCCTTTTTTTGTAGTGACACATGTATTCTTAAGCATCGAACTGATTTCAGGTTTGTCCATATTCAATGTGAGTGCGAAGGTAGTTTGCAATATGTTCAGTTTGTCTTAAAGTCGGCTATGAGCTCAAATCACAACCGTTCGTTTGTAAAGGCGTTCGTGAGGCGTGAATATGATATCACTTTAGTTTTACCGCTGTGGTGTCCATATCAATTATTAGTGCAGGTATATCAGTGATGTCTATACATGTATATGTTAAGTACATTCAACCGTCGCCTCATGACATATATCACAATTATAGGTTATCAAAGATTTGTCATATTCATATATTCAAGCGTACGTATGCGAATGTAAAGATAACAATGTAATCTCTCACACCTTCACAAATACACAATGGAGATTAAGTTTTTGTATTTTGTATTTGATAAATGAAATATTAGAATCAATTTCGATTATTGCCTTCCGTATTACTTTTTTTGCTTGAAATAAATATTTATATTTCAGAGCTTTTTCCATATTCAATAATGACAAAATTCAGAATTCATTCGTATTAACACACTATCTAATTTGTTATAGCTTTTCTGTCTAAAGTATCATGTACGTATTACAAAAACTTAGTGGGTGTAGACCATGCTTCGTCTCCCGTCAGTCAGATATGAAATGAAACTAAGCGATATATCATCATTGTTCTTTTAAATATCACATGTAAGTCATATTTAGCATGTATTGAACATTCGAACCAGTTGTACGAAATTAAATGTAGTAATACACTTTGTAAAATGATTGAAACAAAAATTCAAAATTGTTCAGTGATTCATCGATGCTAATATTAGTTTAATTTAATTTTTGTAAGTTTGTTTTCTATACTTTTACTAGAAAATTTGTTTTTCCTGTTATTTGTATGCAAGATATTTTGTTTGGATATGGTTTTCCACTCGTGTTAGATAATTGCTGAATTCATTGACAATTGCTTAACACAAGAAATACGGCTGCAGCACTGGCTGCCTTTGTGAACCTCAAGGACAATATATACCCCAGCGTCAAACACAGACAAAATACGTCACAAGGTCACCATACAAAATGTATAACAAAATACGTCACAAGGTCACCATACAAAATGTATAACAAAATACGTCACAAGATCACCATACAAAATGTATAACAAAATACGTCACAAGGTCACCATACAAAATGTATAACAAAATACGTCACAAGGTCACCATACAAAATGTATAACAGCTTTTTTGAAGGACAAAAATATCGCAGTTTCGACAAACAGGGACAAAATATAAGACAGTGTCATTTTACAAGGACAAAATTAAATATAGCATCTTCAAAAATGGACCAAATGTAAGACAGCAACATCATACAAGGCCAAACGATATCATCATCATCATCATCATCATCATCATCACAAAAAGACAAAATATTTCACAGCGTCACCATAAAACGACAGACAATATATCACAGCTGCAACAAACAAGGACAAAATATATCAAATCGTCAGCATACAAGATTTCATCATGAAAAGAACGGAACACCGTCAGCATATGGGGACATACTATCTTAAAGTATCAACACGCAAAGACAAACTATATCACGTCTACGACACTCAATGACAGAATTATATCACACCGTCAGCACAATGAAAAAATATTACCACAGCGTTACAACACAAGGACAAAATCTGACATCAAACTTGATATGAAAATACTAAACTTAAAAGGTCTTTTAGGACGCTATGGACACACTAAGAATAACATCTGTTTCTTGCACTGCATAATGTAGATGAAATGGTTCATCAAAATATATCAGAATCAGAGAAATGTTTACTAAAATCTGGTGAATCAATTTATCTACAAAGTACCAATACGTAATCTAAACATGTCAAATTGACACATAATGCAATCCCCTACTTACTTGCTTGCTTCACAGGTACATTCCAATGTATGCGACTTCAAACAATAAACTCTAAATGTAGAGACATCAAAGAATTATTGATACAGATTGGTCATCAGCGACAGTCGTCTGCTAATGTCAACTATAGGGTTACAAAATGGTTGAAATACAAAATAAACGAAGCAATACGCATGGTCTAATGCATTTGATTATAGTACTCGATGCCACTTGACTTGAATTAGACTTTACGTGGCCTGCATGTAATCAGATATAAGTTAATACGCCAACAAAAGACCTTTGTTTTAAACCGGTTTGGTGTCAGTGGGAGATTTTATATTCTATTACACTAATCAGCGAGCTGTAAAGAGCTTTGATACGATTTTAAAATCCGCATTGCAATACCATACCGTAAAATAACCGAACAAGTCTTGAGCGTCATATACTAGATAGTATGGAGTACGGTAACTGTTTACCTCTAATTATAATGGTGTGGAGTTTATTTATGAAGGCATTAAGAAAACAATGAAAAGAAGAATTAAATTCCCAATCCATTGTCACTCATTGAATTTACATCATACAATGAATTAAACAAGGGAGTTTTGGTTATACTTTGTTTTTGTGCAGTGTTATTTTGACATTCGTGTGAAAAATATTGATTTGCGCCGTGTTGAACTTTCGGATTTGATATTTGATGTGCATTATGTTACCCGGACAGTTCGCTGACGTGTTAAATTCGCGGATTCATCGTATTGGACAAATCGCAAAAAATTGTCTGAATATAGTATGTAAAACAATATACACGAAATAGATATTATTGTATAAGGTACATGTATTGATAAATTCAATATCCATATACACAGTATACAATACTGTGGGCGGAATGCTTAACAATGTATAGTGTAATTGGATATATAAATTCTGTATTACAACATAATACATCAAAACTAACATTGTATACAATATATCAAACAGTGCATACAATGAAAATGACTACGGTAACATAAAATTAAATAATGTTTATATTATATAACAATGTTTAAAGTATATATATTAATTTATACAATATGAGTAACAATGTTAGCAGAAGACATAATCCTGTATAGAAACCTCTTTGTATACAGTACATACATCAATTCATATATCGTCTATAACAATGTAAACAGTGTATATAACGATGTAAACAGTGTATGTAACGATGTAAACAGTGTATGTAACGATGTAAACAGTGTATATAACGATGTAAACAATGTATATAACGATGTAAACAGTATATATAACGATGTAAACAGTGCATATAACGATGTAAACAGTGTATATAACGTTGTAAACAGTATATATAACGATGTAAACAGTGTATATAACGTTGTAAACAGTATATATAACGATGTAAACAGTGTATATACCGATGTAAACAGTATATATAACGATGTAAACAGTGCATATAACGATGTAAACAGTGTATATAACGTTGTAAACAGTATATATAACGATGTAAACAGTGTATATACCGATGTAAACAGTATATATAACGATGTAAACAGTGTATATACCGATGTAAACAGTATATATAACGATGTAAACAGTGTATATACCGATGTAAACAGTATATATAACGATGTAAACAGTGTATATAACTAAGTAAACAGTGTATATAACGATGTAAACAGTGTATATAACGTTGTAAACAGTATATATAACGATGTAAACAGTGCATATAACTATGTAAACAGTGTATATAACGATGTAAACAGTGTATATAACTATGTATAACGAATAATAACAGTATATACAATGTATTTATCAACGTATATAGTATATTTACCATTGTATTGTATATATATCACACACTGTATTTATATATTTATACAGAATGTAAAACAAAATAATGCATTGTATGTAACAGTGTATATTTAACAACAACCTATACTTTATAAATAGCAATGTATATCGTTTATAAACAATATATGCTATGTAAATGATACAGTTTATAAGTATATATGACAATGTATGCAGTAGATATAAGTTTTCGACAATGACACAGACAAATACCTAAGTTTTAAGTAAAAGACATCTTTTTATATAAGATATGAAATTATATTTTGATAGGATAGAGTTGGTCTATGTGGAACCGTTTGACTAACACTACTGTTTGATGTATAGCCTATGACTCTCCTAATATGTATCACAGTAAACTCATTGTTTACCTCCACAAACTATACTCTATTTGTGTGGTCTTACTTTTTAGATGTAAAAGTGTCTTTCATGTTGTATTCTACTAATACATTATTCTCCTAATACATTATTCTTCTAATATATTATTCTTCTAATACATTATTCTCCTAATACATTATTCTCCTAATACATTATTCTTCTAATATATTCTTCTTCTAATACATTATTCTCCTAATACAGTATTCTCCTAATACATTATTCTCCAATACATTATTCTCCTAATACAGTATTCTCCTAATACAGTATTCTCCTAATACAGTATTCTCCTAATACATTATTCTTCTAATACATTATTCTCCTAATACATTATTCTCCAATACATTATTCTCCTAATACATTATTCTCCTAATACAGTATTCTCCTAATACATTATTTTCCTAATACATTAATCAGAGACGCGTAGTTTCAGTGTACAATTTCCCGCCATAGATGGTATGAACTTAATACGTGTGTTAAAAAAATAATCTAGTGTTTGTGTTTGGTTTTTCTATATTATCAAGAATAGTTCAAAAGGCTTGTTCTCATTTCTTCATTGAGAGCACTTTATATACAGTTATGTACGGTATACACATAGACAAGGGTTTGATTTAAACTGACAGTATCGCCGGTTTGTTTTTACATATCGTTATGCAAACTGAAATGTTGTTATCAGATCGACACCGTTATCTATTGTGACTGGTCATGTGGAGTCTATTGTAAACTGTAGGCAGATATAACTTATATCATGTATTTATAACATTATAAAATATATAATTGTTATGGGTGAAAGTGATGTTAACCGAGCGTTCTCTTTTAAGTGGTGTGGATCATGACACATTTTACGGGATTCGGGTTGTCTCTCGTACTCTGGTTGTTTAACCCAGTATCGTGTTCTCTTACTTGCAACAGTACCTGTACGGCAATCGACCATAATGTAAGTTGTATGACTTTTACTCTTGTTTTTTCTTTTTTTTCCCGTGATAAAAAAACCCTGTTTGTTTCTACATGTGTAGGATAGTCCCTCAATGTCTTCTGAATACCTGTACATCATGATGGGTACTACACATTGTATTGAAAACCCTTTCCCTCCCTCAGTAATGGAGTTATTTTGTGATTTCTTCCTTCTTGCTTTGGTGTTCCTCACTTCCTGTTGATTCTATACTTATTCATTATGCGATTTATTTGTTTTGTGTGTGTGTGTTTTTAATATTTCATTTGCCACATAGGGCTATTTAAAGTATAATACATGCTATATCACATGGAAGTTTTATTACTCTATATGTAAGTTCTCTATGGGGCCTCAAATTGACATTCGATTTAAATGTCACTGTAGCGGTTTGTAAGATATGTAAGACTAGGTACACAGCTAATTACTATTTACCCGTCTACAGTGTAAATATACTCCTGTCCCTAACATTACCGACCCATTGTGAGTGTGTTATGTCGATATTGAAAAGTAAGAGAGTTGCTCAAATATTCATAAGCTTAACGGTCAACACATATACAATTGTTTTTACTTATCATACATACGTTTATTTATTCCTATCTTAATGACATGTGTTAAACTTCACAATGACAACCATTGGAAAATAAACAAGAAAGTAAATATATATATACATATACTCTCACTGTCATTCAGAGCAGTAAGGAAAGTGTCTACTGAAGTTAACGTAGCTGATCAAACATTTTCCCGATCATGATCTGATCTAACCAGATACAAACAAGGTTTTGTCAGACTCAGATGGGAACTGATTAGCATAGTGTGATAGGTATAAAATCGTATACATTGCATTCACCTAAATTAGTGTTTCATACATGGAAACTAACTGTACACTGTTCATAATTATGTTATATCAAATACATAATAACTTAAGTAAACACATGCATATTGATTAGCTGGATATTCACAACTGTATGTTGAAAGACATGCAAAATATAGTTTATATTGTTCACGTTTAAGCATGGTTTAAATAACCTGGATTATAGGGAATATCCGGATTTTAAATTGTTTTTTTGGAAGACAACAGAACTGCATAGATCCCGAAGCGCACGAAACAAAGCAACATCGATTAATAGCCTTTCAATGAACCATTCACTAGGAGATATCCTTGTTGCATTACACCAGGGTATGACAATATTCCTNGGGGGGGGGATGGGGGGATGCGTAATTGTTTCACACTCACTGGCTACTGGCTATATTCACATAGACATATATAAAACGAGTAAGGACATTTAAATCAATAACAATTGAACGTTTGGCACTCCGTGTGTAACATATGCTTACATTATCGGGTACAATGAAACCTTTGTTTCCAGTATGATATTAATGTCAATATTGAAGGAATCATACATACGTTGTATTTCCGGACATGTTATCATCAGCAGGCTCTCTAACACAATACTTATAATATCTACATATCCAAATAAACCCCATACTTATTTGCATGAAAAAAAATACCAAATGAACTACTCACTTTTATGTTTTAGGTGAACGTCACATTTGCCTGCACATTGCTGGAAATACCCGAAGAAACAGGTACATTTTGCTCCCTTGTTGTGTGTTGATATTGTGTAGCAAGGTCAGAGATTTGTTAAATATAACTGTATTTAAAATGTGAAAGAAATCACCAATAGTGTATGTGTATAGCCTTGTCAATCTGACATAGTACACGCACCGTTATGCGTATGTGTGAGTTAGCTGTATTGATTCCCTACGCGGATTCCACTCCAATGAAATTATCTAATAGGAATACACTTAATTCATAACCCAAATGGGCGAGGCGGACCTTTATTGATTTCCTGCAATTGATTTCTTTCCATTCAGAATTAAATAAAGTTTTCGTAATCAAAATATGTGAATGAACAATATCTGATGCAATAAAAGACAAATCTTTAACTCAAATCTGCATTAAGATTTAACGTTTTCTGGAAGCATTTTTTATAAGCAGTAAATAGGGCACACATAAAACCATGTGATTTGTGTGAGAGTTATATCCCTTAAGGATACATGTTACCCATTATACCTGTGGTTTGTGTGAGATTTATCTCCCTTAAGGATACATGTTACCCAATGTACCTGTGGTTTGTGTGACAGTTATCTTCCTTAAAGAATCATGTTACCCATTATACCTGTGGTTTGTGTGAGATTTATCTCCCTTAAGGATACATGTTACCCATTGTACCTGTATTTTGTGTGAGATTTATTTCCCTTAAGGAAACACGTTACCCATTGTACCTGTGGTTTGTGTGAGATTTATCTCCCTTAAGGATACATGTTACCCATTGTACCTGTATTTTGTGTGAGAGTTATTTCCCTTAAGGAAACACGTTACCCATTGCACCTGTGGTATGTGTGAGAGTTGTCTCCGTTAAGGATACATGTTACCCAATGTACCTGTGGTTTGTGTGACAGTTATCTTCCTTAAGGATACACGTTACCCATTGTACCTGTATTTTGTGTGAGAGTTATTTCCCTTAAGGAAACACGTTACCCATTGTACCTGTGGTTTATGTGAGAGTTATCTCCCTTAAGGATACATGTTACCAATTATACCTGAGTTATCTTCCTTAAATAACATGTTACTCATTGTACCTGTGGTTTATGTGAGAGTTATCTTCCTTAAGGAAATATGCTTACTACGTTAAGGATAAATACTACATACTTTACCTGTGGTTTGAGCTAGAGCTATCTTTTGAGTTAGGATGACCTATACCTTTTATGAATTCACTATTACATTGATGTTAGTGTTTCATGCATTCGTAGGTACATTTCAAATTTGTTTATGAATTGGAGTCCAAATTACCTTTTATAAAATACAAAATACAGGTTTAACGGGAGACATCATGATGCTTATCACGTGTGGAATCGATAACGCTTACCCATCCGGAACACGTGGTTTCACGTCCGGTCTCTAATGTTCTTTTACGATTACATATATTCTTTTTACTATTTTACTTTCTGGGTAACATACATCTGTAAGGGAGCTAACTCTCACACTGAAAGTGTAACACTTTCTGACGGAAAGAAGATTCATGTCACAATTAATAAAACTTACTTATTGAACCTAATTCTAATAATAACTTCGTTTCATTATAGACTCATGGGTACCAGAATGTGGTCCAGACAAACCTAGCCAAATTAGCTGTGATCAAGTACACATAAATAACAAAACGCAGCTGGGATTTTCATGGCATCCCCCTGGAGACTGTAAGCAGTACTATATCTAACCCACTCTTTCAGGCGTTAAGGATTCCCCTTTGTAGTGGTTTATAATATTTAAGTTGTATCAATAATGGTAAATATTAATTGTGAACTTGATTAACTCAACCATTTAGCCAATACACCTGTAATGATTGCAAAACAAAAATGGAACACAAAACGATACATACGTTTGTATACAACATCCACAATGCGTGTTATGACGATAGCATCTGCTACCAATATTTTATAATCCTTTATAAGACGTATCACAGTAGATCTGTTTTGTGTTTGTATACGCTACCCGTTCAGTGAAGTATTTCTGTTTGAATTTGAAGCGTCGGCCAAAGACATAACGGGTTTCCGGATATTAATATTCATAACAAATACCGGAAATTTTTACCCGAGGAAATCCTATAGAATGAATCTCACGGAGTGGAAAGCATACCTCACACATCCTGTACGTATCCATACTACAACAAGAGAATTTAATTATTTATTATAAAATTTTGTAAAAGAATTGATTCCTCCCCCCTCCCATGTGATATTATACTTATGTCAACTGTAATGTGATACCAATACATCAAGTATCAGTTATATATANCACATATATATATATATATATATATATATATATATATATATATATAAAATCATGTCACTGCAAGCGATAAAATCATATGTATAATACGTTAGAAATTTATCATGCTAAATAAGTAAATATAAAATATTATGAAATACTTCTGCATTTTTATAGATAATTATATAACAAAAATGTGACATCATCTTTAGGTCTAGTCCGAGTTTCCTCTGGCCCCAACACCAGACTTAGACATTTTGACAGATAGATGTCCCACACCAGACATCTATCTGTCAAAATGTCTAAGTCTGGTGTCGGGGCCAGAGGAAACTCGGGCTTCTTAAGGTCTTTCATCTCATCAAAGGGGTCCTTTCTTAAAAGAGATTGTATATTTGAAGAAACATACACCTGAGCAAAGATATAATTGTTTTCAGAATACATTTTGATAATATGTTCTTCAAAAATGAGTGGAGGAAAATTGTTCAATATTACAGGGGAATTGTGTCTGAAACATTTGTGTAATTATAGCAATCTACATTTACGTTGAGGTGCTTGTTTGACGAGGAAGGTGACAGGCAATATGTTCCCGTTTTTGCACACGTATTCAGTCTTCCGAAATCAAGCAAAAAGTTGTGCACACGAAATTCATCTTCGTGTGAAAAAAAGGAAAGATGTAAGTATTGAAACATAATGAAATGGATACCTTTGTTTTTTTAATTTGCGGTATTGAATATTATTTTAGTTTTCTTGCAGGCATCAATTTTGCAATAGTGATGTATCATATACATGTATAACTTATATATATTTATAGAAATGCCCATAGTTACTTCCAAAACATACGTATCATTAATATATTTCAAGATATTAATTAATTGCTTGCACTTGAAAATAAAAACGGCTTATAAGTAAAAAGGAATACAAATGAGTTAATTAAAAGGTCCTTAAAATAAATCGATGATGAACAAATATGGACAATAATGCAGCTTATAATTTATTCGGCCTAGAAAATAAGGGATGTATTTCTGATTTAAAACGAAAGTAAAGTGTGGCTTATTTCGAAAGCTTTATCGTAGCTATATGAGTTCAAAGACTTTAGAAATATACGGAAAATACAAATACATTACGTGAGATTTAAAACAAACGTAGGTCGTCAACACGGCCACCAATTTTTCATTTCAAACACCTTATGGGGTGGTCGGGTGGTCGGGTGGTGCAGTGGATAGCGCACTTGCCTTTCACCAAGACGGCCGGGGTTCGATTCCCCGATCGGACGTGAAAAGGTTGGGGTCACCTGCCCGAACACGTGGGGTTTCTCCGGGTACTCCGGTTTCCTCCCACACTAAGACCCCCACACGCTAACATCCGGGCCAACAAGAGTGATTAATATAAGTTGAAATAACTTGTTTCATAATTGTTGTTAAATAAATAAAGTTTATATTTAAACACCGTATTAAAACTTATATGCGTTTCCAGTTACTCCAGCAACAGTCCATACAGTGACGGAAACAGTCCATACCGTGACGGAAACGAAAACTGGGCTTGGAATTTACATCGGGGTACCCGCAGCCCTTGTTGTATTTCTTGTGTCAGCAATATTGGCGTTCAGGTGGTTTCGTACAGGTACGCATTTTATTATACATTTCCCTCACAACCACTATTCCGTCTTTGCGTATTGCAGAGTTATCTGCTCTTGTGAGCAGGTATTGATTGTTACGTCATTGGTTTGTGTGAGAAAATTACGTCGTTTTCTCAAAGATTGATGACGTTACTCTCACAAACAAATGACGTAACAATCAATCCCTGCTGACAAGAGCAGATAACTCCGCAATACGCAAAGACGGAATAGGTTTCCTCACTCCCGACTCACTGGATAAACCTGACAGGGTCCCGGAGTTGGTTAACATTTGAGGTTACCCGCAAGTGGGTTACATCCTAGACGTATTTCATTGGTCTTTCTTTTAACTATTACATCAAGCAACTTCCATCGTGATGTTATATTTCATGGCAATTGTTTCCCAATATAATGTTTTCCCAGAGAAACATGTCTTTTTTCTAACAATAATCTGAACGTGGAAGAAAAACGTTCAAAACTCGTGATGGTTAGTACTAATGTTTATCTAAATCTCGTTAGCTAATTTTTAAAAAGGGCAGTAGACACTGGTGTCTTTATGCAATTTGAAAATAAACTAGTTCGAGTTAGAATAAACCTGATAACCAACCTACACTGATTGGGGAACCTCGATACTAGTATATTTACCTACTTATAGCTGAAAGAGATATCTTAATGACATATACTTTGGAATATAACCAATATTTTAACATCACGAAACAATGAACATGCCAGCACGTGACTTGTATCCAAAGTCTATAATGTACCATATCATAAAATCTTAACATTCTTTTTACAAAATAGCATAAATCAAATTAAACATAAACGATATATATTGATTCTTGAAGATTATTTATATCTTTGAGTCGAAATAAAGGTTATAATATATATCTGCCGGTGAAAAATATTTGAAATATATACCAGACATAATTTTTTTACCTTAAATGGAGTTGATTTTCGCACTGGAAATATATCAGCAATATTTTCATTATACCTTATATTTCACCACCGAAACTGTAATTAAGAATTTTTATATCCATTTGAAGGTAAAAGGAAATCATGCTCGGTATCACATATAGAGGAAAGAAATGGACACAACTCGGTCTCAACAATATCAGGAGAACCGCAATTTACACAAACGGTGCCATTCGATCCACATCCTGGTTTAAGGACAAAGCGTGATATTGACGCCCAAAACTTTGAGTGTTTTAAAGAGGAATCGATCCAAAAACATGGAAAAGATCTGAAAGTTTTTATTAGCTCTGAATTACAATTAGAGGAAATCCCACGGGAGACATTTGGTCGAGTGGGAAATGATGACACGGGATACAGTTCTGGATCTGACAGAGTGTGTCCAGTTCATGGGTATTCAACGGAGGCAAAACATACAGTACCAGACCTCGACTATAGTGATTGTATTCCGCCACTTAGTGACGAAGCAACACAGCGGGTAGCATTGAGTCTGGCTGCTTTCAATGAAAAATCAGAGAACCATCAATAGAATGAATATCACTTTGGGTGCGACAAAGAAATCCCAACAGAAGGGGTAAGATTCTTTCATGTTCAGCCAGGAGTATGACTGTTAAGCTATTCCGTCGCACCCCAAAGTGATGAATGCTTATTTTCCTCCCAACCCCCCAAAATCGTCTTGGTAAACATATTTGGCGCCATTTGAGGTTAATATGATGTCATTTACCTGTTTTCATTGGGTACACCCAAGTAGTTGATAGAACAGAAATGAACTGTTGAAGTGTAAGTATTCGTAAAGCAAGTCACTGGTAACATCTAAACACCAATCATGGTTCTGCATCCGTGAACATCCATACAGGTGTAACACAAACTAGTGGATCGATAATTACGATTGTATATAAACTCGTGTTCAAAACACATGATGAGCGTACCTAAGTATTTCAATCACTACTACGACCTTCATTATTAGGACTGAGACTCAACAGGTGTAGCTTCCTCTGAGGTCCTGTACATTTTCAGACACGTGACCGCTAGAGAGAGCAACCATCATCAGTATCGATAAAGCCACATAACTTATGCATGACTAACACTTCAGCCGTATAACGGAATTCCTGGACAATGATATACATGGGTAAATTAGATGTGGTAGAAATGTGATATAAATACAAATTCAATCGTATGAGTTTCCATTTAACACTATATCTATGAAATTAATGTAAAGGTTTCGTTTTAGCGAGGCTACGCTGAGACGAAATGAAAACTCCGGGAAGAGTTTGATAACTCTGATAAATTATATGATTTGAAATTAATATCATTAGAACGAAAGTCTGTCAACATTCGCAGAAACATTTTTCGTACCACCGTCCAATCTTCAACGTTGACTATGCAATGTCAAAATAGTATGACTTTTTTCTTACCTCTGACGTCACAATATATAGTATAACACGATAGTATACGGTATAAATGGCATTGTTATGCTTACTGCATAAACAGAGAACTGGTATGATAAATACTGTCTCATGACATTTTATCTACATTTAAAATAACACACCTGTCTTCTGAAAGTGACAGTTGCATCTCAATAACATTTAATATTTTTGTACGAAAAGAAATAGAGAAGACTACATAAAACCGCAATTTGAAATCATAATTGATGTTACAAGCAAAAGCTGAACGACTCAAAGATTTATATATGAAGTCCCCTGAAAAAAGTACAAATTCTGGAAGGGTAAGTGTCTCGTGCTTCATCGACAATACCCGCCATTTAAAGGTTAAATTCAAGATAAACAAAAAATTGGTAACCGGGCATTTCAAAATCTCAGAATGCTATAAACAGAATTTTCAATCGACTTCTCGTTGAATATTAAATATATTTTTTAACTCATCTGGCAGATTATTTATTTGGGAAAATATCATAAACCTGTGAAACGAGTGAAATATATCTGAAATTCAGTGTTAAACGAATTGAAACCCTCTCTTTACATAATTTTGTACACTGATAGATAATTGATTGCTGTTTGTCCTGCCAACACGATAGAATTATATTAACGCTAAAACCAATGAAGTGCTGAGATATAAACGTGAATATTCTAAATCCAGTTATCAATAACCAGACAAATGTAAGGAACTTAACATTCTACAAGATGCGTGTAATCCTGGTGCCTCTGGTGCAATGAAAGTGATATTGATTCAAGGTAGGGGTAGCACAAAAGAGGCGATAACTGTAGTCCACAAGCAAATTATATTTCATGGTTCTGAAGAGGAAGATGTTTCATTATACAAAACAAATCATAATGATAATTTCATCACTGATGTCATCTACAACATATCTTGTCTTCAATTGTGTAAGAGCTTATGTATATTTATTATTACTGTATGTTGAAATAAAATACTGTGTCACTTATTTTGGTCATCATCTTTGAAGAAAGGACTTGGGTTATGGATTTTGTCTCCCATACTAATTGTTTGACAGGAACATGCAAAAGTACATAAAACAATCAAGGTTAATGATGAACCAAATATAGTTATTTTGAAAAAATGTGTTCGAAGTGGCTGTAAAATTAATTTTGAAGCAGTATATGATGTAAATATAACGTCATCATGAAATCATTAGCAATCACAGCGACCAATTCTCAACAAAGTGTTATGTTGAAGATACGTTTTACTTAATCTACAACAATTATAGAATAACTTTTCCATTTGATATAAATCACCTCATCACGTCTTATCGAGGAATCGAACCATGACCGTCCTAGCAAAGATGGGTATTGAAGCATGTTTCAATAATAAACATGATTAACTTTCAAACATTTGTTAACAATAATTTGTGACCTTCATTCACGTTAACTTTTAGCGTATGATATCATTACTCGTTCGTAATATAATAAGAGAAAAATATCCCTACCTCCTTAGCCCTTATTCGTATTAAGGAACGTTCACTAAAAGGACATTACTTCACTAGAAATGAGTAGGTTTAAGACATACATAAACAAACATCTATGATGGATTATAAGCCAAGATGTATTAGTCAAATGTAAGCTAGAGAAACTTGACTTTAAATATAATGACGTAGATTATAACTTGGTGTATATAAACAGAAAATTAATGAAATAAAATTAAAAAAATGTAAAAAAACCCTCACCGTTCTCTTGAAATGCATTATGTTTTCAACGACTAATAGTGTTTTGATTACATATGTACAAGTTGTGCCACGATTGGTTTTCAAGTTATATTTATAGTGGTGTAATGACAATTTCCTTTGAAGACAAAGGGTTAAATCATATAAACTATGTAAGTTATGCTTGTTGGATATTCTGAAGACTAAGCGTGGCTCAAAATAGATAAATATTGGTTAAACATGCAATTTCATGTAAACACATGCGTAAGAATGTCTTTAGATTTCGGTTATGAGCCAAAAATAAACAAGACCACTGTAATTTTTTTTTAGATTGAGTGCTTGTGAAAATTGCGAGTTACCTCCCTTCAAACATCGCACAGGTTAATAGTTGTAAGTTTTTGTGTTTAAAGCAATAATACATGGAAATGAAGGTTAATCAAGCATTAAAAAGCAATTTTCAAACAAAATAAAAAAGAAATCTCTGTGTTAAAGGTAGCAGTATCCAGTAGAAATATCTTCATCCTAAAAATAAAAAAGTCAGAGATACACATGGATTTTAAACCGCGCAAATAGGATTTTTCTCTCAAAACCTATTAACTACTCGGTGATTAGTAAATGGCCAAATCTGTGTGAAAAAATATGTAGCCCACATAATCCACTTCATTATGTATATGCAAATTTATTGCTGATATTTCCTTAAAGTTTGATGCATGTAATATTACAGGGGTTATTCATTGTACGAAACATCCCTCATGGTAGCTGTCACTATAGTTGACCTGACAGAAGTGACTCCCTTCATAATCATATGAATGGCTAGCAGTAAAATTTAAACAGCGATTTATCTTATCATGGACAGACCGATATGAAACATCCTTCTTGCGTTGTTTTTTGAAAGAGTATATCGGTACCATACGAGGCTCCTGTAAGAAGTGTCGGGGTAAATACTGCGCCTTCCTGTGTACCATTGACCGCAAGTTCTGATAACCTATACATGTGTTAAAACAAACCCACCTCTCGGTATTTGTTGTCAATGTACACAGTGATAAAATTTGCACTGATATGATTCGATTAAAGACTAAGAAATTGTTTCACATAAAAATAGATCGTCAGAAAATATAAAATGATATAAAATAGAAACGTGAATTTAAATTAAACGATATTTTACTTAGATACATGAATTATGAAAAGGAAATATAGATTGTTTTGATTTTAATATAAAAAGAAAATTGTAGACATGACACTCCCATTATTATAACAAAACTATAAACGCAAAACATACCACGCCGATAATCTTATCGCACATTTAATGTAAAGATGCGTGAGTAAACTTTTTTACTTCAAAAGATTATAGAGTAAACAACCTGTAACTACTGATATACTTTTTTTGTATTTTTTTTTTACCAACCTTAAACTGAGTATAATGAATTTAGATAACTTTGATACGTATGACTGTTATAACTGGAAGGATTTTACAAAAGTGCAGCTCAAGAAAGTTATTTGTATTCTTTAGATTGCATTATGTCTAACCTTCGAATTAAGGTAGACATATTGTTTTAGTACTGGTTCTACTTCTGGTTATTTTTGTTCTTCTGGTCTTTCTAATAATTTCTTGTCCGGGCCGTAATTTAAACCCTATCACGAAGAAACTTCACAGACAATGTGCAGTGTACTCATTATGTCACATTGACCTTGATCACAAGGTTAAAGGTAAAAAAAACCCACCCAAATTCGGGTCCGTAAGTTTATAACCGTTAACGATATCTTAATGAATCATCCGGTATATCTTCATCACCCACATATAATTTGCGTTGCACTGTCATCAGGTCATTGTGACCTTGACCTCAAGGTCTAAAGTCAAATAAATGCAAATTTTTCAGTTGTAACTTGACTGACTGTATTTCCATGGAAACAAACTGTGTCCCTCTTCTGACTGACTTGATTTCCTTTTTACACAAGACAGAAATTATTGAAGAGCTTAACAGATCTTGTATCAAAAACCTCTTTTAATTTCAATTTAAGAAACTTCAATGATATATCTGAATGCTTGGGATATGACGATCTCGGGGATAGATGTCAACACCTGATGGAAATACTGTAATACAACGTTTCGAGAGATACAGGTCTTATTCGCCGATCTCATTGGGAAATTGCATGCTGTAAACTTCATTTTGTGCCCTATACCTGATGACACACAAGCGAACAAGATAAGTCTTCTGTACCTATTGAAACAATATGGATCTGTGTATTTCTCTCTATTTCATATGACCTTTAATGTTTCCATTCGCCTTGCCCGGTAGATCCTCACTTTGGCCTCAATGTTGATATTTGTCCAGGTGTGGAAGGTAATGGGTTCTGTCTTTAGACCAGGATATACCATAGTCCTAAAATGATTTCAATGAAATGAAATGAATTGTCAAATGGCAAATGGATTGGGCAGCAGGCATTCCTATTTAAGCCCTCTCCAAATATAGTTACAAACAGTGGTACAAACATAGACACAGACAATGATTCCTGCATGATGAAAATCACAACAACTGGTTAACCTGCTGTCTGTATAATGTGACCGGTTGGAATACAGTGTTGTGGTTTGGCAAAGTGAGATAGCACTCTAAAGTTGGCATCAGATATGCGGTATCGTAAGGAGACACATAAACCAACATACTACCCCCAACACACATTGCACACATGCATGCATACATTAAACACATGTTGGCATGCCTTTAGTGAACTTACCTGTTTATTGGACGCGAGACCGTGTTAAACCAAACCAAGAGTCGCTATCATTACCCGGTTTCTCACTTTGGGTACGTGGTTGGGATGAGACCTGTATTTATATTTTATCTTTTTCCGCTACTGTTATATTTACTCTTTGATATTTTCTTGTTATTTTTTCAACTTCGTAAAGATGACGTACCGAACAGCGCGAATAAATGTAATACCCTTTAAACTATGTCAAAATATTTGAACAATAGATAATGGATCCTGTCGACGTAATAAGTCAACATCTGGGTCAGTATCAGGTATTTTGTAGGATAGACAGATTACAACGTTATCGCTCTATGCACGGATTTGTTCGTAGTATGCTGAGATTATCTTTAATATATGTGTCTCCTCCGTTCGCCACACAATATTCACGTTTTCCAACATTTTCGTGGAAGGATGAGTTCATCTGATGGACATTATGCAGAATTTAATATATTGGAACACCAGCAAGTTTAATATCAGTAAGCGTATAGTCAATGTATATATAGAACGTCATTATCAGTAGGCGGATGATCGATATACAAAATAATGACAACCTTATACTGTTAGAATCGTTAGAAGAAAGTGCCGAATGATATGGACTGCGTTTTCAAACGGACACTCCTTTGCATTTACAACAAATACCAACATTTGAACAAGAGTTTCATTAGCGCGTGATGTACTGTAGAGGTTACATGACGAAATCCGAGGCTCTCTTTGCCAGAATCGTGTTCCTTGTGGAGGTTGCTGAAGTGCTTGCGGCTCTGACTTGTATGGGGACGTGCCGGGATGAGGTGAGTGGTTAAACCACACAGTACGCTATCTTTTCCTACTGTATGCTTGACATATAATACGCACCCATGTCCATTAAATGTGTATCAATGTCAATTCTATACATGATAAATAGAACCCATAAATGGGGCGAAATCGCAAGTAGCTCTGTATATTATATATTATGTATTTATATAAGAGATGACAAAAAGGGTTTCTTAATACCTTCCTAGTACTTTTACCTCTTTAGAGATTCATCAAGGAAATATGTATTTATGTTGACAGTTTTGCATATACCATTGCATAAACAACATTCCGAGATCTACAGTTCATTCTTTTTCGTTAGTTATTTGTTTCCATTTTTGAATGGAAACTCTTCTCCTTCGACAATAATATTACAAACACCACATCTTGGTTTGTTACATTTCGACACGCGTACCTTTTGTTTGGAACCAATATACTTAGTAGAAAACAATAATGATTTCATTTCATTTTTTTTTTTTTTTTTACAAATTATGACTTTCTTTTTGCAAAGGACTTTTCCCATATGTTTATTATGTCTTCATAGCGTTTTCATAGCATTACATGCTTTTTTGAACGAGTTAAGGCCCTTTATTCCTAGCCTTTTGAATACCGTGTGATGTAACTTCATTTGTATAATTACAACCTTTCAAAAACAAAAGCAAACAAAAAGCTCCCGTAATCTGTGTTCCAATTTATCTGAAACACGTACTTTATTAATTTATCTAGAAGCTCAATCAAAAGGTATGTTGAAATTGTGTTTAGCATGACTAAAGAAAAAATGTAAGTATGAATGAGAATTGATATCTATTTATATACTTTTCATAAGATTACTATTTTTTGATATCTTTTTAATTTATATTAAACGTTTAACACATGCTATTCGTTTAGATGAATGGCTCAGTGTCCTGTAGTCAAGAGAACTACACCGACTACGACATAAGACTGCTTTGTAAGTATGTCTTTAATCAGGATCTACAACACAGTCGCCGTAGCAGCTCTTTCAATTTAATCTTGACATTTATCAATTTCTGAATTACCCTTTTCCTACAATCTGAAGGATAAAAACATGTGTTGCATAGACAAACATGTCCTTACAAACACGAGAGTCAACGTTCACGAGTCAAATTCATACCCTCAAAAGTCTTCTGAAAGTCCTATAATGCAACTGCAACAATATATCTTTAAAGTACTGTTGGTCGGGTGGTGTAGTAGCTTGTGCACTCGCCTTTCGTCGACTCCATTATCGGACGTGAAAAGGTAATTGGTCACCTGCCCGACCACATGGTTGCTTTCTGGGAACTCCGGTTTCCTCCCACTTTCAGATCCTCTTGCAGATTTCGTTCAGGACAAGAGGGATTTATACATGTTGGAAAAAGCTGTTTCGTTAATGTAGTAAACAAAATCATGTATTAGGTATGATACATACGTTAACATGGTTATTTTGCTTCTACGCTTTCTGTTTGGCTTTTCATATAGCACCAACTGTTCAACCTTGTGGTCCATCCGAACCGGTTGGTTTTAAAGGCCAGGTGTCGTACCCAACGGATCGTCAAAGTGCTAAACTCATGTACACGTGGAAAAGTCCCGATGATAGTGAGTGTTTCAACGCCTCCTATTACTGTACATATCCTAGTCTGACAAAAATTGAAGGTCTAATTTCTTGGTGTAATGTTCGTATTCGGTCTCATGTAAGTAGGGTTGTAGAAAATCTTTAAAAAATCCTAAATATATAGATTTGAGATACTTTATGTGAAAATATATATCTCGTGAGGTTTTTGTGTTCCGCCATGTATAAAAGTTGCTATTTATATGTGACCCATTGTGACACACATGTGTGTGTCTGAGTGAACAGTAAAAGATTGAAAAAAAACATTGAGTGGAATACTGTAACCGTACACAATTTAGCGGTTGTATTATTTTAGCGCTTTTCGCTATTTAAAATCGTGTGAAACTTTTATAACGCTGATTAAAAAAAATGATTTTTTTTATCCCTTGCATTTATTTTGGTGCACCAGTTCACCTATACGCTAACCAATTAAATTCTATGATACGCTAAAATTTGCGCGCGCTAAAATAAATAATTTTATAATGTCATAATTTTATATGCATGGAACAGAAGAAGTATTATAGAAAATATTTAAAAATTACGGAATATTATTTTTCAAATCGCTCATTTCCTCATTATATTAGTAATACACAAGCATGAGAGAATTAACATATCATGGTTAATATGCACCTCATGAATATGCAGTATCAGGACTTCCTGAAACTACTATGTTTCATGTTGAGTTATATTGCTAGTTAAGAGCCGGGATATGCGAAAGCGCTGAAACTACCATGTTTCATGTTGAGTTATATTGCTAGTTAAGAGCCGGGAAATGCGAAAGCGCTGAAATAGATGATGTTTATCTTCAAACCTTGTAAACTTGATTTATATATAGTTAATGATATTTATCAGTAATATGCCCGTTAAAACCGCATCATGTCTTGTATTTATTAAACAATGGTGTTAATTGTGATATAATTCATATGGTGAAGTCATCAAATGGAGTGCTAGATCGATGTTCACATCACCTATACGTCATAAACAACAACAACAATAACAACATGGTGAAACATGTTATTGTGTTGGTGCTCACATACTCACGTTTGTTGCGGGTATGAGCGGATTCAAGCAAAACAAGTACCCACAACTATAAGCAATCCTAAATAACCAAGACATTGTCTTAGACTATCATGTATCTGTAATTGTGATATCATTTTACGCTAAAGTTTGCACTATGATGTCGCCAAGTTGATGTATTCTTATTTCGTAATTGTTGGAATTATGTTTCAGCTTCCGTTGACGACTTGGTTGGATTCCAGATCAGCGTCGGATTCCCAGGAAGACCGATAAAATCACCAACACGAGTTTTTCGAATAAGGTTTAACAATTCCTCGACACACCGTGGCTGGGTAAGCAATGCTGATATGTACAGTCGTATCTGGTTGAGCAGCTCTCAATGTGATTATTCAATAAATAGACAGAAACGTAAGATGATGCTACGGATCTCTGATGCATACACGTATATCTTATTATTCTATTGACTTAACTCTATCTGTTGAATTCATATTTTTAAAGTTTCTTTTATTACAATAGAAATAAAGGTTAATATTGTAATAAAGTCAAACTTATAATTGTCTTCAACATAATTCGTTTACGATATCTTAATCTATACAATAGTAGAGTATTACATAATGAGAGCTCAAAAGCGAGTTCTACATATAAAAAATACGCATTTGACTTTCTTGAAAACAATTACATTTCGACCTCCAGCATTACCGATGACATTTAATTAGAAAATATCGGCGACCGTGTCACTAACATCGCGTATCAATGTTTGTTCGTATATTTAAGTATCTGCACTTTACACTGTGTTGAAAAATATGAAGAAAAAGAAAATAAGTTTTAATAATGCCCTTTATAACGTTACAAAATCTAAATTTAGCTTCCATAGCTAATTCATACTTTATGTTTATGGTTTAACCTCAACTATAGAGTTATTTTGGTTACATGTGTTTGATGCACGGCAGTGCAATTGATCGGTGCCTCTATATTTTTCACCCCCGTTATTTCAGTCCTTCCAGTTGAGTTGTACATACAACGAACCGTCCGTCAACGTCAGAGTGCACGCGATCTGTACGAGTCTGCCCTTATGTAGAAACAAGTATTCAGACAACAGTCTGACCGTAAACAGTAAGTGTTTGCAAATATCGTTTAAACAATAGAAAAAATGGTCTTTTGATATCTTAATTACAATTGTAGAGTAAAGGTAATGATACTTGTTTTTATCTTCAGAGTTTCAAAAGATAACCCTTCCCTTATCTTTAATAAGATTCACCAGTTTGGAAATATGTGATATCAAAGTTTTACTTTCCACACAAACAATGTACGTGGTAAATGTGTCGCAACGTTTCAAGACCGACTGGTCCCTTTGTCAAGCAATGACTGAGTGCTGGAACCAGGTTTGTGTAGAAAGTAAAACTTTGATATCATATCCCTTCCCTTCCTTACATCCAGTTTGGAAAGGTTTATATAAACTTAATGATGTATTTGCGTTATATGAGCTGATGTTTATATTTACCATATAGCATTTCAAAGACTAAAATAAGTTCTCTTTAGTAACGTCAGAGACACAAATCTGTTGGGCTCACATGAAAGATATTTTCAGACATCGATATTAGATATGAACCTGATTACACTCCGTATTTCACTGTATTAGAACCACAACGTCTTGTTTCATTCTGAAATTGTCGCCTATGAAAGATAAAACTGTGTATTTATGACGTGGTTTCTGAAGTTAAAGTTATGATAAGATTGATAAATATTGTGTAATGATATTTATGAAAAACAAAACAATAAAAACCATCCCATCCAGTGCGAGTGTGTCGCCGGTGACAGGTAAAACCTTATAATCATGCGATGACGTAGCATTCGAAGTAAAAACATTGATACTGTTTCACCTGCTAGCTTATTGTGTAATGACCTTTTCAAGAAATCTTTATAAGTAACCGCATCCAGCGCGAACGCCTTAGAAACGTATTAACAGGAAAACGCAACATTCAGCCTCGAAACATTAAGCGTGGACGAAACGTGATTATATTAAAGGCAATATATAGTTGATATGCAACGGAGCGTAGGTACTTTAGCCACAGATGTTCTCGGCAAAATTGGTTTAGCTGTTATAGTGCTTGGATAATAGGACAACTCTTTTGAGAAAGAATAAACTGCAAGTCAGTACCTTATAACATCGGCTAGATAGTGACACTAACAGATTAGTTGTCTACAGAAACAGGGTTAAGGATCTCTGTGCCGTTACAAAAAAACTGTAACTAAGTCAAAAAAGCAAACCATATCTTGCGCCGGACTTTATAAAAAAAATAGTAAAAATGAAAGAAACAAAAAGTATTCGTCATCAATGTTATGAGTGTAAAACATCAGCGGGGCTTGACCGGGATTCGAACCCTGAACTTCAGATTGTTATACTATCACCCAAACCGACTAAGCTACCTGGTCAATGGGTGTCTTGGCCCAACTGTTCTACAGTTATATCTAAAGCGAAATTAAACGGGGTTACTGTTTATATGAACAATCACAATGCAGTGTGTGGTACAAGTATCCTTCAACTTACACACCAATGAAACGAACAAATTATTAATTGATCGTCGTAGTTATTGATCTCCAAATATGTCATTAAAAATATGATTTGGTCAATGTCTGCCAGTAACTGTGTGACACGATAGCTTATATAAAATGATATTAAAAAATAATAGCTGTTAAAGTGTTTTTGTGTGTGTTTGATTTGAGAAGTGCGAATGTATTTGTATTTCAATTATGTTAATTAAGAATGAGTAACATCCCTTTAATTAATGCTAGCTTAAGAGGCGTTAACTCCAATTTTCAAAGTGTGTCATTAGGTACAGTAATTTAATGAAATTGTAGTTACTGGCATTTAGACATCATGCTATATTAGGACAGATTTTACTGCGAATTTCAATAAAGAGAGAAAACAATTACAATTAAAAATTTCAGTTAAAGAAATAGGAAATATACAAGTATTGTAATCAAGTATACTTAGGTTTCCTTCTAATGTACAAATGATGTGCTATGGACTATTTACTGTAACTTTCTGTTTTGTAGTATTGCCCAAGCCGTCCCCTTCTCCCTACTCACCAACAGAAAATGGGCAGAAAGATGACCATGCACTTACGACTGTAAACAGTTAAGTTTTGGAAATATATAATCTTACCAATAGAAAAGATGTGTCTTATGATATGTAGATTATAATTAAAGAGTTAATCGTAACGTTACATACCACTAACCTTCCTTCAACGTCAGAGTGCACGCGATCTGCACGAGTCTGCCCCTATGTAAACACAGGTTTTCAGAAACAAACCTGTTTGTAAACAGTATGCTTTTGTAAATATATTCGTAACTTAAGCAAAATTGTGTCTTTTGCTATCTAGATTACAATTATCCAGTCAAAAGCAACGATCTATAGGATAACTCTTTGCTTTTACAACCTCTACTTGTGAAACTGAAAACTTGAGTATAAACCTATATGAAATACTCGAGCTGGTGTTTATATATTGTATGTGGCATTTTTAAGATGGTACAAGTTCTCTTTAGTTACGCTTGAAACACAAACCTATTGGGCTCACATGAAAGATATTTTCAGACATCGATATTAGATATGAACCTGATTACACCCCACATTTCACTGTATTAGAACCACGACGTCTTGTTTCATTCTGAAATTGTCGCCGATGAAAGATAAAACTGTGTATTTATGACGTGGCTTCTGAAGTTATGATTAGATTGATAAATATTGTGTTATGACATTTATGAAAAACAAAAACAATAAAAAGCATCCCATCCAGCGCGAATGCAATTCCTATGTATATGATGATCGTTTTTCAGCCCCTAAAAACGGTTGGCATAGACGAAAAGTGATCCTACTATTAGTATAAGTGTAAATGAACTTCAGGTGATATGTAATTTTATAACATACAGTTGGGTCGCTAAGGAGACGGACATGTTATAAGTCCGATGAACTATTATTACGAGAACACCGCCTTAATGCCTTATTATTTACTTGGTTAACCTCGCTATGGAACATTTTAATAGCTAATGTTCAAGTTCAATATATTCAAATTACATATAGGTATATAAGTTCCGATTTTTGATTGAGGGTTTTGAATATGGCTTATCATGAAATTCAGAGTATTATAACCTCTGACAGGGGGCTTGCTGAACCTAAAAATAAATACCATTGCCCGTTTACTTAAAGCCCTCAATCAAGATCGAGTTGTTTGAGGCGCAGTTAACTGAACGGAAGTCATATCTCCAATTATTAAAATACGTCATTATTTAATTCAGTGAAATATTACAAACAGTTTCATGTTATCAATGCTCAGATATCATGTCAAATATGAACAGATTTTAATTACTTTAATTCTCTGTTTAGTAGTATCGCCGATACCCACCCCTACTCTCAACTTACCCGCAGGAAGTGGACAGAAATCTGACCCAGCACTAACCTCTGCTGCTATCGTAGCTTCAATAGCAGCAGTGGTGGCTATTACCATTTTAGTTTGGTTCATCCGGCGCAAAGGTTGTATTATACTTTATCAAAATACAAAATCCTATTTGAGTTCAAGATCAATACTATTCCGTCTTTATTTTTTAATGTAACTGACAGCAGAATGATTCAGATTTCAAA
This sequence comes from Mizuhopecten yessoensis, assembly GCF_002113885.1. Taxonomy (NCBI): domain Eukaryota; kingdom Metazoa; phylum Mollusca; class Bivalvia; order Pectinida; family Pectinidae; genus Mizuhopecten; species Mizuhopecten yessoensis. The sequence goes on along the minus strand of NW_018403786.1, from coordinate 36,716 downwards.
AACATATTCCATAATAATTGTTTGTTCCGCTTGTTTTGGATTAAATTAATTCGAATGGGGATAATTCTTCTGTATATTAGCGGTAAAAATCTCTTTCAGACATTATTGAAGAACTGAACAGCTTTCGGACAACTAAAACGTGACAAATTCCATGACATGCAATAGCGGTTGACTATAACATTGGCTAAGAATGCTAACTGAAAACTGTTTAATACTTACATTTGCTTTTTAAATTTTGTTTTATCAAAAACCAGCACATTGTTCATATACATGTAGGTATTTGGAATCTGTATGTTTGTTTAATGAATTAACAGAATGATTTTTGTATCCAAAGTTACAATTATGACGTCATTATAATGATTACGTCAACAAATGAACCAGGGTTATATGACGGCAGTGCCATAGAATGGTGAATATAATAACTATGTATTAATACTTTGGTAGTGCAATGTAGGGTTGTCTCCTAATTTTACAGCTCATTGTTAAAATGAATAAAATCAAAAATGTGAAAGAAATGAATGTTTACCGTATATAATTGTTTGTATCGTTTTTCACATCAGCATTGGCAACTAAGAATTTGAGAACCTTGGACAACGCAAGGGAAGGGAGAGAATCCATTGAAAGCCGTTCTTCAAACATACGCTATTATAACAACGCCTGCGAAACGAGAAACATCGCCGAAAACACACGAATAAGCCTTCATAATGGATACAATAATTACGGAGATAGCGGTGAAATTGATATACAGCGCTATAGTTTAAATGGAAGAACGTCTTCCACAGTGCATTCTAACGATCCGTGTCCCTTACATGGGTATCTTTCTTCAGTAGTCGCGGATTCACCAGATAAATCAAACAGATATGTTCCTTACACGGTGTCTAATGGTACCGCCGTAGTTACGTTCATACAAACCAACCCTAATAGGACGCGTACTGATAACACGCTTGAAATGTTTGAACTTGTTCCAGATAATCTTTCGAGAGAGAAAAAAACATCGGGAGAAATGCCGGAGGGTGTTTATAAATTATTAAGAGACTCCCAGAGCAGTACCATGACAGGGGAGAGTGATGAGGAGAACGGAGCATATGCTTCAACGACCATTGAAGAAAGATGGCTGCGGTTGAATGAAGAGGCTCCTTAATATTATATATGAGTTATGTGTAAACTAAGCCTCAAAATTTCGTATTCAAATTCAAAAAAAATATGAGATATTTCATAAAATATTCAAACTGTACATATGGCTGTATCGTAAGATGTAAAGAATGTAACAATAATTAGAAAAATAAATCGTAAATGTGATTAAAAAGATTCAATAATCTATATGAAATGATTGTTTTCTTTAATTGCATGTATGGAAAATATGCATTTAGTCTCTCATCAACTCTTTTGTTTTTTCATGTTGGCGTCATTCCGTGTTGCACTAGTTATCTCCCTTTAATCACTCCGCGCTCGACCGACTGGTTGTTTTGATAGTTTAGTTCAAATGCTATAATTTAGTTCCACGATAAGAATTAAATACTTATTTGATTGTTTGCATGAACTAAATCTCTAAGAATGTATGTCTTCCAAACAAAAGATTTGAATACATTGCTTGAACACTGTTTCCTATTTTTTGTTATTTTTTTGCTCTTTTTCTTTCGGCAGCTACATGAATTGAATTAATTCAATTTTGAATTGAAAAATGTATAAGAAATAGGTAGAGGGAAATTTCGCTATCTGTGCCATAAAATAACCATGTTATTATAAAAGAAATTATACAAATTCGAATTGCAACATTATTCGAAAGAGATAATTTATGAACAGATTTAGCTTTCAGGTCTATGAAGTACAAGATGGCTTTGGATTCTGATTAGACGGACTATGTTTCTCTGTCAATTTAGCTCAATATTAGGTATGTGCACGTACATTAGGTACATGTATTATGGTAATGAACTGTGACATCCGTATTTCTATTGGAAAAATGGCTGTTGAATTTGGAACCTATGGAAATCTGTCGCTAATGTTATTGTGTAGAACCAATCGTGTGTCTTAGGTTTATTTTTCGAGACACAAGGTGGTAGACTCAGCTGGTGGATTTCTTAATCCCCGAGGTTTGCCGTAATTTTGATGCCCAACAGCTATTTGATTGGAGAAGTGACATGGTTATTTAAAATATACACTTTGATCGTTATTATTTATTTAAAAATAACAAGCATTCCTCCATTTTTTTTTTAAATTTTCGTTTAATTAAGGGGTTTTACTCGCTCCCCATTCCGTTACAGCAGTGGTTTAGAGAAATTTGGATTTCCAACAGTTTGGCCCCTATCATCACCGATGAATCCTGATCGTTAGGGTTTGCAGTGTACTCAATTTTACCATGCTGTATCTGTCACCATTATATTAAAAGTACAGTCCAATGTGTGTGTCTAAGATGGATCTTTGTAGACCGAATGTAATTCATGTTTTACTATGTTTTTCCGGGTATCGTATAGAGCAAAAAATCTTAAGTAATTCCATAAATGTAGACATGGGCACTTTTCTCTGTTTTGCGATATGAATTGTTTTAGAAAAAAGCATTGAGTGGTTCTTTCTTGAATTTGTGTGATACTCTAATGGCCCAATGTTACATAGCATTAATCATTTTAATGATTACTTCCTTCCTAATTTAACAGTACCATAGCATTCTCACAATATTGTGATATTATAGACACATTGATAAAAACATTTAATATATATATATATACGAAAAGGGATTGTTTATTATCAGTGGTCGAAATTGAGTGTCAAGAAAAATCGCTGACGAATTTAGTTTGATAGGTTATCGAAACCACACCTTCACACTAAGAAGAATTGATAACACGTTTATGTCCCTGAGAGCACAATAGAAAATTGTTTACCATGTTCACCGAGAAAGCCTCTGATTGAACTTTCACACTGTGTTAAGGATGGGTGTGGATATCGGTTATAAATTGATGGAGAAACAAATAACACTGTTTTGCTGCCAAAACAACAAACAATATGTTTAAATCGTAAATTGTTTGTCTCAAAACACGGCCACTTCCGCTTTTGAAATAATACTGGATGGTATAATGGGTGCTTATCAGAATACAGAATACGAACTTAAATTGAAATGTCGCGGACCGTATAGTGACAGCCATATCGGTTGATCAAGAAGAATTATACTATATATAACGCTCTTGATCACGCAATATTAACAGACATTTAGATAAGTATTGCTCTAGATTGCTTCCAAACGAAGCCATGACGGTTAGGCAATTTCTTTATCAAGGAGTCAAAAGTGCATCCAAAAACGAATCCAAACTAAATCAAAAACGTGATTTGTGGAATAATACGTTTTTCTTAAAGGGACAATTTAGTGAAGTAAGTTTATTTTGATTACCTGAAAATCAAGTCGATACTAAACATATATATCACCGAACAAAAGTTTACGTAGTTGATAATGACATGGCCTGACACAAACGTCCAGTGTGGTCAGTTTTATCTTTTCCCGCAAAATTTACCATGCAATTGACAGTTGAAATGTGCAAATGTGCTGTTTGTAAAAACACAGCTATGAATGTTTGTTTATCTCAATTCAGAATTATTCTAGCTAATAATAAATTTATTTAAAATATGTTATATAGTATTTATATTAATTGACAGTCGATATCTAATTATTTTTTGTAAACAGCTACATAAATCCTTGTGAAACGAATAAGCACATTTTTCATTGGTCATATTAATCAAATTGTGTAGGAATAGTGTGACATGATAATAAAATTGCATCTCTTTAAACGAAAAGTTTTGCTGGAATAGAAAACGAATGGTTTTATGTTACAATTGCTTATTTTAAAACTGTTTATATGTTCACAGACATGTTATACCATAAAAAGACAGATTTTGGTCACTTGGATAATCAGATAACCTACCTTTATTATCAAAGTACATATGCTTTTACAATTGAAGTGCGGAAGTATTTATTATTATTAACATATACCCTTTTTCGATACTGCCAGGGTTTAGGCCCTGGTTTCCTCATGAAAAAGGTCTCATTCAGTCATTCCGACAATCACTTCACTTTGAGTTCAAAATAATAACGATTAAAATAATATTTAGTTAAGTTTTTATAAGTAATGTGTTAAAGTTTGAATATGTGATATTAATATAATTCTGCATATATCAATGTTCTTTTTGAGGATGTTAAATATCATTATTCGGCACTTTGTTTTGAAATAATGAGAGCAATTATTTTGATTTAATATGTAATGTCATGGTAGCGACATCTCAAACAGACGTTGTGTGTCCTGCCGATGAAAATAGAATTACTTACATATGTACTAAATAAGTTATGTCCTAAGGCTCAATGCTATGGTTCAGCTAAACATGTACGGATATTATTATCTTAGAAGATGTTCATGTAAAAAGGTACATGTCACAATGTTACAATTATAAACACAGTTATCAAAGTATTTCCCTTAACTTTATCAAAATCATTTAATTGCCTAAATAATTGTATTACAAACAGACATCATTATGTCTTTCCTCGCTTAAAATAACGAAATGCACATGCATCATAGTGTTGCAGTTTTCTCCCAAATCATTATACTGTGTAAAATAATGATAAAAACAGTTGCCATAATTTATCAAATGATCATGTTGTTTATAGTAATAATGATATAAAACGTAAGACAGTTAGATTTTGGTACGGAGCAACATGGACGTGATTTTTGTAACTTTCCAGGTTTGTTCACCGTCCTTAGTTAGGAAAGAAGAATAAATATAATTTGGAACTTAAAACATCCTCAAGTTCCCTCTATCCCCCGTAAAAGCTCAGTGATAAACAACACGGTTCCCATAATTTTATCAAATCATTGATCTTTCTATAAAGAAGATAAATACCCGGATCATCATGTTTTCTGAAATTTCAGAGTTTGATACAATGTCTTTAATATTGATAAACACACAATTATCAATGTGTTTCCCGTAGATCCATCAAACTATTACATTACCTGTTGGTACTTGAAATGATATAATATCATAAAATAATAAGGTCTTAAAATACCTGCGATGGTTTTGAAATTTTCCGTTGAATCACTCAAATCGTAAACGAGCTTCGTCAAAATGTAAAGCCGAACCTTTTCTGACATTTATTACAATGTTCTATGTTATTAACTGTTTTAAGTATGAGAGTGCCTTTGATTTTCATCGTTAAATCTGATGTGTCAATGCTGGAGTTTCGAGCGGATATATTTGCAGTGGTCAAACCCAGGATAACGAGGGTTCCGGACAATACATTTTAGTGCATTTTAAACATTTTAAGCAGCGGAAGTGCCCTTTCATTAAAGAAAATATTTTATTAAGTGTGGTCATTTGATTGGCGTACATTTGTCACACGGCCCTAGAAGCAATGCTAAATACGCTGCATTCTTGTAAAGTTCGTGCAAGAAGGAGTAGATGATATACAAATAAAAGGCAACAAGCATTGTCATTGTAAAGTAAAATAGGAAGAAAAATGTCACATGGTCAATGCACAAAGACAAAATTTGACCTCATAGATGATACAAAATGTAGCATTTTCCCAGTATACAACGACAAAATCTGACATCAAGGCGAAGCAATGTAGACCACATCCTCAATACCTAAGATCACTATTTGAACTCAGAGTTGGTAAAACTGTATACATTCGTTAATATACAAGGGGAGTGCCAACTAAAAGTCGGTACTAACAACGCAACATGTTCCATACACACGAACACAATGTGAACTCAAATTCGATACAAACTGTACTTCTTCGCGAATATACACTAAGACAGAATCTGACCTCAAAGGCGATACAAAACATACTACGTCGTTAATATATATACGAAGACACAAGTCAATATAAAAGAACACAATGTAGACTCGAAGCATACACAAGAATCCAGTCCAGTCGATGTAAAAGTAGCACATCTTCAATACACCAGGCCTTAACTCAGAGTTCATTCAAACAGGAAACAATAGACATAAAAAAGACATTTCGCGGCAACCGAAAAACTTTAAAATGAGAGAAAGCGTACTGTACCATTCGGTTTGGATTAAGCAAAATATTTTATAATACAGATTTTCTCTTTGTACATTTTGCTGTAATATCTTTCTTCTGTTGTAGTTTTCATAACATAACTTCCCAAAAAATATTTTTTCGTTCATATGCATTTTTCTTGACAAGCTACCAGCGTATGTTTCTTACAAAAATAACTTTCAGTACCCAACACGTTAACTGGGGGTTCCCGTCGTAAATATATCTTGTTGAAAGGTTGAATGTCTTGATTGTAATCGTACCTGGCCAAGCGTCTCGACAATTAGTACCTGGGCGACACAAACTGCTTTCAGTTTGTAAAGTACCCATATCTGTTGTCAGTATCACATGACACAGTGACACCCGGACACGTGCCTTTTCATCTTCTGTATCAACTTTTTTAAACTACCGGGCAGGTGGGATTATATGTATACGGATATTTGTAGAACGTACCTGTATATTTAGGGAGATTTGGGCATGACACATATATCTTTCTATTTAGAGAGATATGGGAATGACTTATCTATTTGACTATACATGGAATATGCGTATAACATATCTACCTGTATATGTAGGGAGATATACGTATGGCATATCTACCTGTATAGGTAGGGCAATAACGTATGACGTATCTTCCTAAACATGTAGGGAGATTAACGTATGGCGTACCTACCTGTTTATATATGTGTAGGGAGATATACGTATGACATAACTATCTATATGTGTAAACTTGTCAACACTGTTGGAATTACTTCTTTGCCCCATATATGTATAGGGAGATATACGTATGACATATCTTCCTATATGTGTAGGGAGATAAGTAGGGATATAAACATATGATATATCTACCTGTATATGTAGGGAGATTTACGTATGGCGTACCTACCTGTATAGGTAGGGAGATACACGTATTACATATCTACCGGTTTATGTAGGCAGATATACGTATGACATATCTACTTGTATATGTAGGGAGATATACGTATGACATATCTACCTGTATATGAAGGTAGATATACATATGACATATCTACATATATATGTAGGGAGATATACGTATGACATATCTACTTGTATATGTAGGGAGATAAAAGTATGACATATATACTTGTATATGTAGGGAGATAAAAGTATGACATATCTACTTGTATATGTAGGGAGATATACGTATGACATATCTACTTGTTTATGTAGGGAGATATACGTATGACATATCTACTTGTATATGTAGGGAGATATACGTATGACATATCTACTTGTATATGTAGGCAGATATACGTATGACATATCTACTTGTATATGTAGGCAGATATACGTATTACATATCTACTTGTATATGTAGGGAGATATACGTATTACATATCTACTTGTATATGTAGGGAGATAAAAGTATGACATATATACTTGTATATGTAGGGAAATATGCGTATGACATATCTACCTGTATATGTAGGGAGATATGTAGGGAGATATACGTATGACGTATCTACTTGTATATGTAGGGAGATATACGTATTACATATCTACGTGTATATGTAGGGAGATAAAAGTATGACATATATACTTGTATATGTAGGGAAATATGCGTATGACATATCTGCCTGTATATGTAGGGAGATATGTAGGGAGATATACGTATGACATATGTACCTGTATATGTAGGCAGAAATACGTATGACGTATCTACCTGTATATCTACCTGTATATGTAGGGAGATATACTATTACATATCTACCTGTATATCTACCTGTATATGATGAATTATTGAAAATGCCCAAGCGTAATAATGTTTTTAATTGGTTGTCCTTTGTGAAGGATAAACTTTTTTCACTCGGGTTTGGTTATGTGTGGTTAAATCAAAATTTCGTAATATATCTGAGGTTTTACCACTTATTAAACAACGAATTTTTGATCATGCTAGACAAGAACTTTATGAAATGTTTGAGAATTCACCAAAATGTCACTTGTATAGACATTTAGTAAATACTATAACATTACAACATTATCTATGTAAATATATACCCAAGAAACATAGAATTGCACTTACAAAGATACGTTTGTCTGAACATACATTGCATATTGAAACAGGACGATATAGAAATATTGTAAGGAATGAACGCTATTGTAAAATATGTAATTCTGTAGATATAGAGGACGAATATCATTTTTTGCTTATTTGTCCTATATACCAAGAGCTCAGATCAAAGTGTGTAAAAATGTATTACTGGAGAAAACCATCTGTTCTTAAGTTAATACAATTACTGTGCTCAACAAATGTAAAAGAACTAACCAGGTTTAGCAAATATATATATGATGCCACTAAATTGAGGAAGACTATGATATAATGACATTTAAATGTGTCAAATCTTTTGTCCATTCTCCACTGCGTTTTGCAGTGTCTGCCAATGTATTTATATTGTTACATGTACACTGATGAGCTGGAAAGCTTAAGGTTAATAAAGAATGAATTATATGTGTAGGTAGATATACGTATAACATTTCTACCTGTATATGTAGGCAGATATACGTATGAGATATCTACCTGTATATCTACCTGTATATGTGTAGGTAGATATACGTATGACATATCTACCTGTATATGTGTAGGTAGATATACGTATGACATTTCTACCTGTATATGTAGGCAGATATACGTATGAGATATCTACCTGTATATGTGTAGGGAGATATACGTATGACATATCTACCTGTATATGTAGGGAGATATGTAGGTAGATATACGTATGACATTTCTACCTGTATATGTAGGTAGATATACGTATGACATATCTACCTGTATATGTGTAGGGAGATATACGTATGACATATCTACCTGTATATGTAGGGAGATATGTAGGTAGATATACGTATGACGTATCTACCTGTATATCTACCTGTATATGGAGGGAGATATACGTATGACATATCTACCTGTATATCTACCTGTATATGTACGGATATATAAATATATCTACAGTACCGTACCAGTATATGTTAATTTGTGACGTTTCATTTGATGCTTTTTTTTCAACTGTAAAAACTGCTCTTTGATTTGTCAGTTTGCTATAAAATATAACAGAAACGTATGATAACAGTAGTATGAACGGTACAAATTGTTATTAGTCCCATTTACACTTGTACGAACGTAACAAATTCTTTCCCTAACGGACTGATTATACTAATAGGGGTTCTTCCTTTGTCCAATGTTTGAAAGCGTACTAAACTTTTCCCTTTAAAATATAATGACTTTTATAAATAAATACACATTATCCAAATCCATCCGGCTCATGCATTAGAGTAAAAAATTATACTTAATTAAAACATTTTTATTTAATGACGGAGTACAATTAAGGCATCATGGACCTGGTACACAGGTCGATCCTTTGACTGTTGACTCAGGGCTCGAGTCAGTTGGACCAGAATTAAAGTGTTTCCTTTCAAGCGTCTGGCTCTGCAATCAATACGGATGGACTGACCTGGTCTGAGCGTCTTTATGTGTAGTTTCTGGGAGATATATTTAGATAATATGAACAGCTAATCAGCTGATAAAAGACGGCGAAGCTAACTTTAATAGATTTTCCATTTACCAATTAGGGATGGAGCCATGGCTGACAGGCCCCTTCCTCCGTATAAATACACGCCTGTCGTCTGGCAGCGGCAAGCGCCGTGCATCGTTGCGTGTAAACCCCGACCGGAAATACGGCAAGTACCGGAAGTGTACATCCATCATTTGAAGTTTTCTACACAGGAAGTTGTTGTCGTCGGAAGCATTTCTTGTGCTATCATAATTTAAACAAATGGCGCTTTCCATGAAAGGGGAAACGCATGTATACGCGGTATAAAAATTTCGTAATTGAAAATATGGCCGAATCACATGACGTTTGCCATGTGATAGAAATAATCCGCCAGATATAGAGCGAAGTAGCATGATAGCAATGACAATAACAGTTCGGTTTTACTGGCAGCAAAATTATCACAGACTTTTTATTTGTCAAAATAAATTACAAACACTTGTTAACATATTCGTATGGACAAGACAAGAAAAATTAAGCAAAAGAATACTGTCGCCATATGCCTCGTTAGCATAAAGGCAAATTAATACGCCTGTTACATGTGAGCATATAAAGAAGAAAGCATTATGTTTTAAATAAATAGAAATGTGTTATTTGATGATTTGTTTTAAATTAGGTGGTATATAGATAAACGAGTTCCCGATTTTGATAATTAGACTCTCATCAAACGGCAGTAGTAAGCGATAGGAGACAGTCATAGAGGTTGTATCTCCCTTGTTTGTACATAGACTTAATTGGGAGACACCCCTACCAATTTCTTTCCTTAATTCACTAGATTGCTCTGTTGAATTCAAAAGGTAAAGAATGTAATTCCTTTAGATTCATCACATTGAATTGCCTGCAAAGTTCCAGTTTTTGCACAATTTCATGAATTTTATATCAAATGTCAACCATTTTTATTTGAGTAATGCATTTTACAGCGTCAAATAAACTGGCAATACTGCTCTTGCTTAATTCAAAATCAATCGTGTCTCGATAGATATTTGTATTCTGCACTTTTCTAGATTGGAAAACAACGCCTGTATGTGTTAGTTTGTTTAGGGAGATCGTCTTTCTTGTCGAACATGTTACGCAACCTATTACTACGACTGTGTGGCCGATATATTGTAATGTCAAATCAACTGCCACGTGGTCCCCGTGCGGGAGTCGAATGTTTGGAGTTCGAGTCCGCCGGGAATATAGACGGATAAGTAATCCAGAGTTTTCCTATTTCCCCAATTAGTCTTGTGCTCCGGGGTGGCTTCATATCACAGTGTAGCATCGTGCAACCTGAATAATTCACGCGTGTTTAATATCCTTGCGCATTTAAAGCTCTTTGACATTTAATGCCGGGCACGTCCTTCCCTGTAAAGGTCAGCTTTACACTGCACATTCATTACTTTATCTGTCCCGACCTTTTCCACCCCTATCTGTTGAAGTGTGGCGTCGTGTCAACATCCCGGATGATAAGGGCTCGGGAGGATCCTTCTCTGTCTGTACAGGATCACAGAGGACGAATAACTTTCTGGCCCACAAATGGTCTCGGGAACGCCACAGGTCAACACTGAAATCAGTAATACATAGACAAACGAGATATTTTATATATATCTTTCAATCTTGTTAAAGCATTCCAGTCGTATCTGACATAAGTCATACTATTGAATCTGTAACAACATGTTATTTAGCTTTTAATACTTGTGTCACTGTTTGTTACTAACTGTCTTTGCTTGTCTCCAACTCAAAACTATAGAACATATAACTGTCTTTGTTTGTCTTTCACTCAATAATTACATAACATATAACTGTCTTTGTTTGTCTCTCACTCAAAAATTACATAACATATAACTGTCTTTGTTTGTCTCTCACTCAAAATAGCATAACATATAACTGTCTTCGTTTGTCTCTGAATTAAAACTATATATCAGGGAACTGCCTTTATGTGTCTCTCACTGAAAACTATATTACATAGAACTGCCTTTGTGTCTCTCACATAAAACAACGTAGACAACACGGAACTCCATTTGTGAGTTTTTCACTTAAAACTATATTACATGGAACTGTCTTTACGTGTCTCTCACTTAAAACTACGTATACAACATAGAACTCTCTTTGTGTCTCTCACTTAAAACAACATAGACAACACGGTGTCTCTCACTTAAAACAAAACTATATAAACAGGAACTGCTTTTATGGGTCTCTCACTTAAAACGATATAAACAGAAACTGCCTTTATGTGTCTCCCACTTAAAACTATATAGACAGGAACTGCCTTTGTGTCTCTCACATAAAACAACGTAGACAACACGGAACTACCTTTGTGAGTGTCTGACTTAAAACTATATAGACAGGAACTGCCTTTGTGTGTCTACCACTGAAAACTATATAAACAGGGACTGCCTTTATGTGTCTCCCACTTAAAACTATATTACATATAACTCTCTTTGTTTCTATCACTTAAAACCCCATAGACAACACAGAACTCCCTTTGTGTGTCTCCCACAGAAAACTATATTACATAGAACTCCCTTTGTGAGTATCTCACTGAAAACTATGTAAACAGGAACTGCCGTTATGTGTCTCTCACTTAAAACGATATAAACAGAAACTGCCTTTATGTGACTCTCACTGAAAACTATATTACATAGACCTGCCTTTGTGTCTCTCACATAAAACAACGTAGACAACACGGAACTACCTTTGTGAGTGTCTCGCTTAAAACTATATTACATGGAACTGTCTTTATGTGTCTCTCACTAAAAACTATATTACATATAACCCTCTTTGTTTCTCTCACTTAAAACAAAATAGACAACACGGAACTCCATTTGTGAGTCTCTCACTGAAGACTATATTACATAGAGCTCTCTTTGTGTCTCTCACTTAAACCAACATAGACAACACGGTGTCTCTCACTTAAAACAAAATAGACAACACGGAACTACCTTTGTGAGTGTCTGACTTAAAACTATATATCAGGGAACTGACTTTATGTGTCTCTCGCTGAAAATTATATAAACAGGAACTGCCGTTATGTGTCTCTCACTTAACACAACAGAGACAACACGGAACTACCTTTGTGAGTGTCTGACTTAAAACTATATAGACAGGAACTGCCTTTGTCTGTCTCCCACTGAAAACTATATTACATATAACTCTCTTTGTTTCTATCACTTAAAACCCCATAGACAACACAGAACTCCCTTTGTGAGTGTCTCGCTTAAAACTATATTACATGGAACTGTCTTTATGTGTCTCTCACTTAACACAACAGAGACAACACGGAACTACCTTTGTGAGTGTCTCGCTTAAAACTATATTACCTAAAACTCCATTTGTGAGTCTCTCACTATATAGTCTTTCACTTAAAACAACATAGACAACACGGTGTCTCTCACTTAACACAACAGAGACAACACGGAACTCCCTTTGTGAGTGTCTCACTTAAAACTATAGAACAAGGAACTGCCTTTGTGTGTCTCCCACTGAAAACTATATTACATATAACTCTCTTTGTTTCTCTCACTTAAAACAACATAGACAACACAGAACTCCCTTTGTGAGTGTCTCACTTAAAACTATATATCATGGAACTGTCTTTATGTGTCTCTCACTTAAAACTACGTATACAACACGGAACTCCCTTTGTGTGTCTCCCACTGAAAACTATATAAACAGGAACTGCCTTTATGTGTCTCCCACTTAAAACTATATAAACAGGAACTGCCTTTGTGTGTCTCCCACTGAAAACTATATAAACAGGAACTCCCTTTGTGTGTCTCCCACTGAAAACTGTATTACATAGAACTCCCTTTGTGTCTCTCACTTAAAACAACATAGACAACACGGAACTCCCTTTGTGAGTCTTTCACTTAAAACTACGTATACAACACGGAACTGCCTTTGTGAGTATCTCACTTAAAACGATATAAACAGGAACTGCCTCTATGTGTCTTCCACTTAAAACTATATAACAAGGAACTGCCTTTGTGTCTCTCACTCAAAACTATATTACCTAAAACACCCTTTGTGAGGCTTTCACTTAACACTAAATAATCTGAATCTGCCTTTGTGAGTCTCTCACTATATAGTCTTTCACTTAAAACAACATAGACAACACGGAACTCCCTTTGTGAGTGTTTCACTTAAAACTGTATAACATGGAACTCTATTTGTGTGTATCCCACTTAAAATACATAACCTGAAACTCCCTTTGTGAGTTTCTCAGTCAAAACTACTTTTCGCGCTTATTTTATTGAAGATCCCGTAAACAAGTGCGCGTTTTCATTAATGAGTTAATCTCTTCAAATTCAATTAAACACTAATATTTGAGACCGCTAAAATTATAAATTTTAGAGTATATAACATGTTAATCATTGAGTGTGTCTCTCTCACAATTCTTCAAAAATGTTTTTTGAAATAAGATCATTTGACCTTTCCCCATAACTTTGTACCGTGTCATTTCCTTACACCAGATAATGGTGAGAGATGGATGCGATCAGTGTGCTTGGAGCAGATTGTGTGAAAAACGACCCTTAGACTGAGGATGTTTGCCTTTTATTAGCAAGAAAATAATTGACAAGGTCGATCGTGTATAGAAAATCCTAGATATTGGAATAAAGGGCAATACAGCCAGTACTTTCAATTTCCTACTTTGATATATACTAACTACATGACCACCATAGACAACAACACTATATGATAAGCGTGACCATTCCAATTTTCCGATAGAGAATTGTCCCTTTAATAATGTCTCTCGTACAAAAAGATATAATCTGAAACCACTTAGTGTGTCTGACCAACAACTGTTTAACCTGAAACTCCCTTTTTTGTGTCGCTCGCTTGGAAACCACATTACCTCTTACTTGTACTCCATTCCAAATATATGACTTGTAGCTCATAAGCTGTCATTTTTCATCTTAGAAGCATGCTACCTTTTCAATGTGAATGATAATTGGCTATTCGAGAAGTGAATACACTATCGAAGTGGGTTAAATGTATCAAGTCAATATTTTTACAAGCCTGTATTTCTTGTCTCAAATGGTCCAAGCACGTCAGACGATGTGCATCAGAGGTATGTGTTAGTGTCGGCAGAAAAGGCTTGCTAAATACCCCAAGACAACCCTACTTATCCAATTTATCCAATTTGCCGAAAGGGGAAATACAAGCTTATTATGATTCTGTTATTGATATTAAGAAATGTGTACCTTCATGGTTTATTGTGATTCCGAAAATTCACAAAAATAAACAACAACTTATAAATAACGTTTTATTGCCGGCTCTACTTTAAAAGTTGCTAAAAAAGTTATTTTCCACCACTGTTAGTATCGATAAATCAAAGTGAGATTCATTGAATATTGATGAAGAACTCAAAAGATCATTTATTCTCCCATTCTATACAGGTGTGTCTCCCGTTTTAGCCAAGAGAGATCAGGGGGAGATAGGCTTGTGCAGAATAGAATGTGTTAAATTGTGACGGGGTGGTCGGCTGGCGCAGTGGATAGCGCATTAGCTTTTCACCTCCCAAATTAAGAACCCCCGCGCGCTAACATTCGGGCCAACCAGAGGGATTTATATTAGTAGAAATATCTTGCTTCATAATTGTTGCAAAATAAATAAAGTTTCTATACAAATTGTGACGTCATAAAATGAGAATGGCGATCGTGACGTCAAAAAAGGTTAAATGGCGAAAATTTAAACGCGAAATATGCTTTTGTTTACAAATATGACAACTATCAGTTGAGTTGTGACTGGAATAATAGGAGAATGGGAGAAAAATAATCATCCTCTAGCTTGCGGGTGAAACATAGATAACTTCAACCCTTGGGGTGATTATTTGGTTGTGTAGCCCTCGGCAGAGACTCGGGTTAGACAGCCAAATGGACATTTCTCTGTCACATCCTCAAGACAAGGGGAGATTCTATTTATCAATATGCAACATTCATTCTTCAAAACTATTTCTGAAATAAGATCATTATTTTGACCTTTCCCCATAACTTTGTACCGGGTCATTTCCTTTCACCAGATAGTGGTGAGAGAAAAAGGCGATCGCTGGGATCAAAATGTGGATATGGATAGGTGCTTGGAGCAGATTGTGTGAAAAACAACCCTAAGACTGACGACGTTTGCCCTTTATTAGCAAGAAAATAATTGAAAAGGTCGATCGTGTATAGAAATCGCGGATATTGGAATAAAGGACAATACAGCCAGTACTGTCAACTTCCTACTTTGATAGATCTACCTTAGACAACAAAACTATATGATAAGCGTGACCATTCTAACTTTCCCTTTATTGATAGTAACATGCGTTCTTCCCTCCCCTACGGTGTTTACACCTCACAAACGTCAAAAGCTAACGAACTGAAAAAACACCAAACAACACAAGCTTTTGAGAGATGCTGGTCTTTTTCTCCTTTTGCAAACGAGTCCATGGTAATTATTCCTTTGTTCATATTTTGCCTTAGTTTCATCGATTTTGAGTAAAATTATGGGATTTTTTACACTCTTGTTTACGTATGATCTAAATCGGCAGTAATGGTTTGTTTGTTTGTTTGATTTTGTTTAACGTCCTATTAACAGCTAAGGTCATTTAAGGACGGCCTCCCCTGTGTGCAAGATGCATGCGTGTAGTGTATGTGTGTGTATTTTGGGAGGCTGTGATATGTTCGTGTTAGTCTCCTTGTGATAGCGCGGAACTGATGCCGACTTTATAGTGCTACCTCACTGAGACATACTGCCGAAGACACCCAGCAGGACGCCCCATCCGGTCACATTATACTGACAACGGGCGAACCAGTCGTCCCTCTCCTGATTTGCTGAGCGGTAAGCAGGAGTAGAAACTACCATTTTTAAAGACATTGGTATGGTAAAATGGGTATTCTATTCTTTTGTATAAGACCTAGTAACATCAGTCGTAATAGCCTAGTTTATTTACCAATACACATATAAGTGGCATAATAGTTTCAATTATCTATGCTTTGTAATAATAAATGCAAGCTATATTGTATAATATTTTCGCGTCCCAGTTTTTTGAGTCACTGTTGTCTCTCCTTTTGTTTTGGTGTCTCTTTTGTTCTCGTTGTTGCTCTTCGTGTCGAATAAGAATTTGGGATTTGCCCTGATGTATTGGTGATGAGGTACTGTTTTTCATTTCAATTTCTGTACCTGTCTTTAGTCATTTTTGTAGACTTTATACGGACTTACTCTGAATAAACTCCGAGAAAAAATCTTAACATGACATTGCCTGAGTACAGTATGCTAACGTTTGTTACTAATATACTGTTCATGTATATATACCTATTTCAATGAACACGTTGCATAGCTGTCGGTCGGTAGCGCTGGTCACGAACCTCTGTAATCACTTTCTAGATTTATCTGTCTCCTCTTAGTCGTAAGACGCAAGGAAGAACTTAATGTCTTGGGCCCCAGTGGCACGATACACACATTGGCATGAGCAAACTGTTTCTGCTCGAAATATAAGTATACTCGAAGGGGATATAACCTTACATATCAATCAAAATTATGACCAACAGCTAGAAAAGTGAATTACAAACATTTAAACTATATTAGATTTAATTTCAAAGTCTGGACATGGGAATTTTCTTGAACTGTTATAAACATATTTATGTGGCCAACTGCCGTTGATAGTTATGGTTTTTGTCTGAAATGTAATTTGGAAAGGTGACGTACATTACCAGCGAGACCGATAATGGTCTCGGGCCCTTAAAGGACTCAAACGTTATACCAATAAACTCGGCTTGGCACAGTCCTCAAGACCGACCATAGCGGCACCTAGCGTCAGAATGATTTACCTTGCCACAGACAACGAGGACTGGGGGACCATCACGTTTCTTTTAAATAGAAATTGAAAACGTTTAACCAAATAAAAAAGACTATAAAATCTGAAAGATAATTATATAAAAGATGTAGATCCTGGTGCTTTAGGCGATATACATCATGAATACTTTAAATATAATTAAAGGANAAAAAAAAAAAAAAAAAAAAAAAAAAAAAAAAAAAAAAAAAGATTTAATGTCACCGCCAAATCTTTTTTGATCTAAAAACGTGATGTGCAGTGTAGTTGCATATTACATACATGGCTATTCTATGTTATAATAAAAACATATTTTCTAATATTTGATCTGCAACAAAATATGTATAGCGTGGGCATATAGATATTTCCCGTGGCGATACATTAGGATAGGCTCCTAATTTCACGGACGCACTTTATTGATTATCAAATAACGTAATTACTATTCAAAAAGGTTCAAACCTTCAAAATAATTTTAATTGCTCCCTATATCATGGTGCCTCATGCATAATGTGCCCAACATTTTGAATTTCCTCTCCGCCTAAGTTAAAAGCTAAAAACTGCATATTATTTTTATATATTTGAGACATTGAACTGCATCTCTATTAGATAAAATAAAGACTGACTCTCATTTCTCCAGGTCACGTGTGTCTACCATTTGTTGAAGGCTGGTCAATGTGAAGTGTGCGTTATACTGATTCGTATCCATCATCAGTGTTATACGTATAGTCAAGCCGTATGCTACCAAACAAATGCCGGAGAAACAAAACATATCTTTTTGCCCCCTAGTCCGAAACCTGACGGTCTCGAAATGATCAAAGTGTCACTTTTATGTTTACTCCTGTCTTCTGTACCAGCTTGAGATGGTCAAAACGTCGGCAGGATTTGTCTCAAGAAACGTGTAAGATATCAATATCAAGTGATCATTTGAAGGACTTCGTGGTCATTTTTGTTGGTGACCAAATCATCCGATCTGTTTGAAACATTTAAAGGACATATCAGCAATTATGTTCGTCTATAGCCTAAAGAGGTCTTCGAAGATGGTCATAGAAATGACAAGACAAAAATCGAATGCTTAAAAGCAGTTTAAAATGGCTTTTATATCACCAGGGGAAACAAGGTTTCATATTAGATCATTCAAGATAAATAAAAGAATATTGTGCTTACATACAAGAACATAAGGGGAAACCGTTTTTGTATGTTTATTTACCAGGAAGTAGAGATTTATTTTAATGAAATCAACAAAAACGTCTGCTACACAGTTTTACCACTGACTTTTTAATCATGACAAGAAAAAATATATATAAAGAACTATATATTATATTTTGTTTGCGGGAGAATTTCCAGAAAATTTCAATCTGTTTAATGAAGAAGTGTTAATTGTTTATCTTTTATTCCAATATCCAAAAATAAACGCACAATCCCAAAACTCGCACATACAATCAAAGAAATGAGCAAACACAATAAAAAATACATACAAATAACCAAAAGATAAAGGCATGAAAACTGAATAAATAAATGCATAATAACATCATATAAAACAAAAATGATATTCAAAAATACACCAACACAATCCCTAAATACACACAATAGAAACCTACACATACAGCCCGGGCTATTGTTACCATACGTACCCAGTCGTAACATAGCTAACGTTTTAATGCTGTGTAACAGACAATTAATAAATGTCTCCACTGAGGTTAATGTCATGTTATCACGGACTATTAATATCTGTGTTTGAGGCCGACTGAAGATGACTTCACGGTAAAGCTGATCCAATACCGCGTTCGTACAGAAGGTGATTGCATTTCACCCTCGCCATCCAGATTGGATTAACCTCCTCCCACACTACGAAGATTGCTAAATGAACTAATGGACTCCGTTAATGGTCCGAGGCCAAAATTAAAACAAAAATTAAAAAGCCGAATAATGTTACCATTTAATTGCCCATAACGAATTTACAGAGCAACCATATTTTATGGAAAGCAAACACCGTGTGTAAATAATTCCAAAGCTCGTGAAAGATTTGTTAGTAGATCGAAAATATATTTCATTAAAGCCTTTGCCTGTCAGGCGTGCACGGGCCGGCGATTTTAGGTCGTTTGTGTTTCCAGATTCAATAAAATAACCAACTAGACCCATTCCTGTGGCATAACATCGGTAGCCTTGTTTACCT
The DNA here is from genome assembly GCF_002113885.1 of Mizuhopecten yessoensis. Lineage (NCBI taxonomy): Eukaryota > Metazoa > Mollusca > Bivalvia > Pectinida > Pectinidae > Mizuhopecten > Mizuhopecten yessoensis. The sequence continues at coordinate 17,148 of NW_018403786.1, read as the reverse complement.
TTCAAATAAAAGAGTTATTGTCCTAAGGGAAGTAATTTGCGCCCTGCGTTTCTGTACATTCATCAAATGCTACTCAAAGCGTTTGTACAAAAGACAGAAGTAACTGTTTGGGATGCAGAGGCAATACAATTAAGTCCTGTCACAATAGAAACAGCCAGCAATGACGGATACATGTTACAGGGAGGCTGGGTACAGAGAATGACGGTCTCTTTCATTTTTTTATGATTTGTATCATTAAGTGATGGAGTTTGTCTGTTGATCTACAATGGGTATTGACAGTGACGGGTTAGCTTGCTCGTCTAGAATATCATCCTGAACGACGCTTCACGTCTCCGGCTCCATTGCCATTTGTTTATACACGATGTCATATTTCCGTTTTACAATCGATAAATTGAAACTGGTTACATTTCCCTTAAAAGCTCCCATAAAATATATTGTAGTTCATGTGAGTTTTGTTTGCTAGTTTTCAGCACGCCGACATTTCAGAATTTACATCTAAACTTCGCCATCTAAGAGACAGTCGTTATCTTTCCAGGCGAGCGCGTTGGCTTTCCAGACCCGGTGGAGACGACGGAGGTTGACGGTCTGTGCCGGACAACTGGACATATCATGTAATTAATCGCTACGGAGAATGTGGCAAATCCTCAACGTCGCAATGAAGTAATCAGAATTACTTCTAAATCATGAGGCACGAACTTTAACAAATTGATCCGATTCTATCATGGTCGTTGTTAATAAATGGTGAAATGCCAGTCGGTAAAATGGTGAAAAATCAAAGCAATGTATTCTTGATAGGCCTAACAGTGGCGTGTACTTTGAGTTCGACTATGAAAATCGTTATCGGTATTGATCCCATGGAGAAAAGGAAAAACACGTAACGAAATGGTTAAAAAGACATCTTTTTGACGGCAAGTCTTATCGTGAAACATTAAACAAAGTTTATTGATACAAAAGCCAAAATACTTCATTTTTTATAGTGTATAGGGTACAAAGATATTAAGTTGAAAATGCCGTTAAGTAGTTTTGAAGAATGATAGAGAATACAATATTGAGAAGAATGAAAATTGCTCCCAAAATGTCAATAGTTATCCGGGATTGTCTACAGTGTTATCTTACACTGAGAGACATAAACTATCGGTGGTATACAGTATGTCATATTTACTGATAAAGGAAGTTTGAAGGAAAAGTGACAAGGTACATGTCTGTTGATAAGTCTGATGTTCAATATCAAATCGCGAAACAATAAAAACGGGATCCGATCTGTTTAAATGTTTTAAAAAAGTGATATGAAAAGGAATTTGAAAAGATATCGAGAAAATAATGAAATACATGTGGTGTTGAGGGAATCTCAGCGTCTACATTGTCATAGATGTACAGAAAACAGTGATACTGTCAACACTAGGCTATCTCATATCAAAGCTGATGTTCATGTTATTATCATCCTTGCATATGATCCTTAATCAATCCTGCTCATTTCGTCGAGTGTTATGTGTTTCGTGTACATATACAATTCACTAATTTTCAACGTTGCTAAAATGGTTTAAATATTAACATATGATAGAAGATGTTGCTTGGGTGTTCAGTAAAACGCAATCAAGGAAATTCTCCTCAATTCCAAAACTTTCAGGCAACGTAATTCGAGAGTAAGGGGAGTTTGTGTAAGCTAAACTATCTATTTTGAAAAACATCTAATGTGTATACAATATCTAAGAGAACGTATTGTTTAGTTGATTCCACTATTTGGTATATTTGTGTTAGGGTTGGATGTAGCAGCAACAAGTTATGTTAAGATGATTGCTGATATTGTTTCTTTCTCTATATATGCATTTCTTTGAGAGTAAGGCGGGTGAATCGTTGCGTTAAATTACTAAATTCAAACATTGCTAATCTTTAGTAAAATAGAAAATATGATTAGAGTTACCAAACAAAAAACAAAAACAAAACAAAAACATACCACAGAGTCAATCAACATTGACAGCATTGCAACTCAATATAAACAAACCAACATCTATGTAACTCGGAGACAGTCTTTAATTATGGGAGAGCCAGACATTTCTTTCCAATATTTGGAACTCGGGGCAAGATGATGACTGCAAGATTGATGCCAGTGTACATGTAGGCGGGGACACCCTTGATACGAAGGTTTTTAATCAACAGGTCACATCTATCCATAAAAGCCTATAATATAATTATAATATAAATATAATTATGAAAGACACTGTGTAATCAACTCATCAGTGACATGTGAACTTGATATGCAGGTATGTTACTATTGAGGAAAGGAAAGTTTAATAGCATTGACTATATTCACCTTAAGCATATATTGTTAGTGCATAGTTGTTGACGTACCACTCATGGCGGTATCGGTAGTGCATGGTTGTTGACGTTCAACTCACCTTACGGCGGTATCGGTAGTGCATTGTTGTTGACGTTCACCTCATGGCGGTATCGTAAGTGCATTGTTGTTGACGTTCAACTCACCTTACGGCGGTATCGGTAGTTCATAGTTGTTGACGTTCAACTCCCCTTTGTGAGTGTCTCACTTAAAACTATAGAACAACCTCATGGCGGTATCGTTAGTGCATGGTTGTTGACGTTCAACTCACGTCACGGCGGTATCGGTAGGGCATGGTTGTTGACGTTCAACTCATGGCGGTATCGTAAGTGCATTGTTGTTTACCTTCACCTCATGGCGGTATCGTTAGTGCATGGTTGTCGACGTTCAACTCACGGCGGTATCGTAAGTGCATGGTTGTTGACGCTCAACTCACGTCACGGCGGTATCGGTAGTGCATGGTTGTTGACGTTCAACTCATGGCGGTATCGTAAGTGCATTGTTGTTTACGTTCACCTCATGGCGGTATCGTTAGTGCATGGTTGTTGACGTTCACCTCACGTCACGGCGGTATCGGTAGCGCATGGTTGTTGACGTTCACTTCACGGCGGTATCGTAAGTGCATTGTTGTTCACGTTTACCTCATGGCGGTATCGTTAGTGCATAGTTGTTGACGTTCCACTCATGGCGGTATCGTTAGTACATGGTTGTTGACGTTCCATTCACGGCGGTATCGTTAGTGCATAGTTGTTGACGTTCCACTCATGGCGATATCGTAAGTGCATGGTTGTTGACGTTCACCTTACTTCGGTATCGTAAGTGCATTGTTGTTAACGTTCACCTCATGGCGGTATCGTAAGTGCATGGTTGTTGACGTTCAACTCACGTCACGGCGGTATCGGTAGTGCATGGTTGTTTACGTTCAACTAACGGCGATATCGTAAGTGCATTGTTGTTCACGTTCACTTCACGTCACGGCGGTATCGTAAGTGCAAGGTTGTTGACGTTCAGCTCACGTCACGGCGGTATCGTAAGTGCATGGTTGTTGACGTTCACCTCATGGCGGCATCGTAACTGCATTGGCTGTTGACGTTCAATTCATGGCGGTATTCGATTGGTGATATTTACCGCACGGCGATGCTGTGGTGCTTGACTCTAGATATATCCGCTTCATGACAGTACTGTGGCCTTCGCCTGTTGATATTCACCTCAAAGCGGTAGTATGGTGCTTGGACGCCAGTATTCACTTAACAGCAGTATAATGACGTTTTGCTGTTGAGACGATTGTGTATTTTCATCTCGCTGCGGTGTTTTGGTACATGCACTTGACAGTTGATATTCACATTGTGGAGGTACATGTAGGTTGGTATACTGATCAATTATGGACTATTATTTGAAACCGTGAAAGCGATATTGACCGAGACGACGTCGAGGTAATGATGACTTATAACGACATTGCATTGAAATAAGTCTTTAATTGTTATATTAGATCTGAAATTAGGATAATGTTCCTTATTTGAAATTTAGGAGCGTAAGCAAATTGTTAAGGGAATTGTATTACATCTAGCAGAGAGCAATGTGGCGTTACAATGGAAGTGACGTCATAAAGAGAATATTAACCGGATGTTTCTAAATATAGAAATACTGAGTAAATATCACACATTACCGGCCTCCACGTGGTTATGATTCAACCAATGAGGATAAAGGACAAATGGTGTCATCTAATATTTCATCTTGTCATTACTAATAGATAAATAAACCAAATCCTGATGTATTTACTTTTCACGGCATTGGTGACTATGTGTTCAAGGCTGTTCAGGTATTAAACTAAATTAAGAAACTTCCACGAAACCTTATATTACATATTGCATTTTTTCACTATATCATAATAATAAATAATAATAGTTCGAGGTTCTTATAACCGCTTCATCACAACCTAGTTCGTAGGGCGTCTCAAATAAAGTATTATCCGTGGTTAGAGGGCCTTTGCATGCAGCCAAAATCTTTTTCAACTCCACGGGGAGCATACAGCCGGTGCTGCCATTTCGGTTGTCACAATTAGCATTCTACATTTCTAGCACTGCCCAACCACGTACTCATTTACAGCTAAGTAGACTGGAACAAGCGGAGTAAAGTATATTGCTCAAAGATACAACACAGTGTCGTGTCATGACTCGAACACTCGGTCACGAGCCTGGCGTCCTACCTCTAGACTACCGTGCCTCCTCATCTATCGTATGTCCATTAAGCCACAAATAAAGCAATCTCGGTCTCAAATATATCACACCACTCACCGTCATCACAAGCAGCACTTTTTTCTACAAAAACGCAAAATATCATCCAGCTTTTAACATTATTTTGTCATCCTCAAAATTCAACCAATTAAAAATGCGGTAGAATCAAAATAAATTATGTTCTACCAATCTATAAAACATGATTATAAAACAATCAAAAGTGGAATGATTTATTCCATGTAACGTTACAGGAAATAAATGTAATAATGTATATGTTTTATTACGGAGATAAAATATTAGATGATTTTTCGTGTAAGTTAATAGATTGTAATCGCCTAGAAATGTCATCGGTAGCTATGTATGTGCCATGATTGCTTTGTCACGGGACAAGTTAACAGTATTGCTGCTTAAGAGTGTTAGATAATGGAGACACCCCTGGTCGATGTGATATCATGTATATATATGGAAATTGGATATGGCATTTTGTGATTTCTAGCACTTCTATCGGCAAATCAAAAGCAGTTAAAATTGATGATAAAAAGAGAAAGGGCGCATCCTGAATGAAACTCAACATCTATTTTATCTATACAGAAATGTGATTATTTTAGAAAAAAATGAAGAATATTTATTTGTTGGGAGTTTTGGGAGAATGGATCTGGTGAAATGGGTGTGTGTAATCTGTGTCGTAAATGGAGTTTAAGCCTATTGATTATGAGGAGATGACGCGGGTGTTGTGAGCGCCGTGTTAGGTCATACAGAATACATGTTAATTTCCCAAGACGCTCTTAAACTGGAAATAAACATATATTCCTTGTCAGACAGACACAAGTTTACGCAGCGCTACATGACAAGAAAACACACAGACGAATTATTTACCATATAACACCGTACGGTAACAAATTATCATCTATCAAAATACCTTCATGTTTCCTTGTCGCATTGTTCGTCCGCCGAGTCCCGTTATTCCGATCCAGTCGACTGTGAAACCCGACCACGTTGTTCCGCCATTGCTGTGCTTAGCTGTTCCTTTCGGAGGTAATCATTCGGAACTTGCTCATTTCAGACGTATAAGAATGGCCGACCATTTACAGCAATACGCACACGCTAAACTCGCATGATCTACCATCAGTCCTTGCAGGGGGTCGTGCTAGTAAGATTTTAATTGCACTTTCGCTAAACCTATTGTTCCTCCCTAAGGAGACCGTAGTTATTCAGGGTGAAAATAACCAATATGTCGTGAGTTTTTCTCTCGGAATATTTGGCATCAATCTTTGGTATGTAGAGAGTTTGGCTGTTGATATCCTACAGTCAGAGCGTGGCGTTAGTTCGCTTGACCGGGTATACAGACTGGAACACGCGTTATAATCGTACTCGAAGCTTACTTATTCAGGAAGTGTTAACGAGGTTTTTGATAACATTCGACCGTTCTTTATATTTTGCCCGCCCGTACAACGTATGAGGATGGCCTACTAAGCACCATACATCATCTTAACCTAATTTAAAAAGAAACTGATGCGTGTGACATATTTGAGACAATTTAAGGAATATTTACATGTACATTTATTCTTTTGCATTATGTGTTGTAAGTAATGGCTTTTGTAGACGTTTATGTTATGTGCGGTATACACAATTATATATATAGTTTTTAAAGTTAAATATAAATATATATTGTAAATATCGTACGATCTGTAGTAAAGTAACACTCCTACTACATATCAAACGATCTCTAGTAAAGTAACACTCCCACTACATATCTAACAACCTATAGTAAAGTAACACTCCCACTATATATCTAACAATCTATAGTAAAGTAACACTCCCACTACATATCTAACAATCTATAGTAAAGTAACATCCCCACTACATATCTAACAATCTATAGTAAAGTAACACACCCGCTACATATCTAACAATCTATAGTAAAGTAATATCCCCACTAAATACCTAACTATCTATAGTAAAGTAACATCCCCACTACATACCTAACAATCTCTAGTAAAGTAACACTCCTACTACATATCTAACAATCTATAGTATAGTAACACTCCTACTATATCTAACAATGTATAGTAAAGTAACACTCACACTACATATCTAACCATCTATAGTATAGTAACACTCCTACTACATATCCAACAATCTATAGTATAGTAACACTCCCACTACATATCTAACAATCTATAGTAAAGTGACAATCGCGCTACATATCTAACAATCTCTGGTAAAGTAACACTCCCACTACATATCTAACAATCTATAGTAAAGTAACATCCCCACTACATATCCAACAATTTATAGTAAAGTAATATCCCCACTACTTATCCAATAATCTATAGTAAAGTAACACTCCCACTATATACCCAACAATCTATAGTAAAGTAACACTCCCACTACATATCTAACAATCTCTAGTAAAGTAACACTCCTACTACATCTCTAACAATCTATAGTATAGTAACACTCCCACTACATATCTAACAATCTATAGTATAGTACCACTCCCACTACATATCTAACAATCTATAGTAAAGGGACAATCGCGCTACATATCTAACAATCTCTGGTAAAGTAACACTCCCGCTACATATCTAACAATCTATAGTATAGTCACACTCCTACTATATCTAACAATCTATAGTAAAGTAACACTCACACCACATATCCAACAATCTATAGTTTAGTAACACTCCTACTATATCTAACAATCTATAGTAAAGTAACACTCACACTACATATCTAACTATCTATAGTATAGTAACACTCCTACTACACATCCAACAATCTATAGTATAGTAACACTCCTACTACATATCCAACAATCTATAGTAAAGTAACATCTCCACTACATATCCAACAATCTATAGTATAGTAACACTCCAACTACATATCCAACAATCTATAGTAAAGTAACATCCCCACTACATATCCAACAATCTATAGTATAGTAACACTCCTACTACATATCCAACAATCTATAGTAAAGTAACATCTCCCCTACATATCCAACAATCTATAGTATAGTAACACTCCTACTATATCTGACAATCTATAGTAAAGTAACACTCACACCACATATCCAACAATCTATAGTTTAGTAACACTCCTACTATATCTAACAATCTATAGTAAAGTAACACTCACATTACATATCTAACAATCTATAGTATAGTAACACTCCCACTACATATCCAACAATTTCTAGTAAAGTAACACTCATAATACATATCTAACAATCTATAGTAAAGTAACACTCCCACTACATACCCAACAATCTCTAGTAAAGTAACACTCCTACTACATATCTAACAATCTACAGTAAAGTAACCCTCCCACTACATATCTAACAATCTATAATAAAATAACACTTCCACTACATATCTAATTATCTATAGTAAAGTAACATCCCCACTACATATCCAACAATCTATAGTATAGTAACTCTCCAACTACATATCCAACAATCTATAGTAAAGTAACATCCCCACTACATATCCAACAATCTATAGAATAGTAAAACTCCAACTACATATCCAACAATCTATAGTAAAGTAACACTCCCACTACATATCCAATAATCTATAGTAAAGTAACACTCCCACTACATATCTAACAAGCTACAGTAAAGTAACACTCCCACTACATATCTAACAAGCTACAGTAAAGTAACACTCCCACTACATATCTAACAATTTATAGTAAAGTAACAATCGCGCTATATATCTAAAAATCTATAGTAAAGTAACAATCGCGCTACATATCTAACTATCTATAGTAAAGTAACAATCCCACTACATATCTAACAATCTATAATAAAATAACACTTCCACTACATATCTAATTATCTATAGTAAAGTAACATCCCCACTACATATCCAACAATTTCTACTAAAGTAACACTCCCACTACATATCCAACAATTTCGAGTAAAGTAACACTCCTACTACATATCTAACAATCTACAGTAAAGTAACACTCCCACTACATATCTAACAATCTATAATAAAATAACACTTCCACTACATATCTAATTATCTATAGTAAAGTAACATCCCCACTACATATCCAACACTTTATAGTAAAGTAATATCCCCACTACATATCCAACAATCTATAGTAAAGTAACACTCCCACTACATATCTAACAATCTATAGTATAGTAACACTCCCACTACATATCCAACAATTTCGAGTAAAGTAACACTCCCACTACATATCTAACAAGCTACAGTAAAGTAACACTCCCACTACATATCCAATAATCTATAGTAAAGTAACACTCCCACTACATATCTAACAATCTCTAGTAAAGTAACACTCCCACTACATATCTAACAATATATAGTAAAGTAACACTCCAACTACATATCTAACAATTTTTAGTAAAGTAACACTCCCACTACATATCCAACAATCTATAGTAAAGTAACATCCCAACTACATATCCAACAATCTATAGTGA